>NW_017306564.1:1269212-1298400 GCF_000935625.1 Nanorana parkeri
TGTGCAGAGTATTGTACCTGAGACAGAGACATGTCTCTCTGGGCCTCCATTATTGTCCCAGGATGAGTTCTGCACTAAAGTATTGTAATATCAATGGCAGGCTGACTGTTCCTCCTGGCTGCTTTGTTTTGATATCATTACCATACATTACAGTAATGATGTTGTGTTTTGAGGTGAGTACCATCAACTCTCCATCACACAAACTACAATTAGATTGCAGCACCTTGGCTGCCACATAACTTGGATACATCGCTAGTGTTTGCTTTGATAGGTGTTTGTTATCCATATGTGAGAAAAATTAGACAATCATCTAAACTGAACGCACAATTGCCCACAACATCATGTGATAGAGCGTGATTTCTTCAAATCTTATCAAAACACTTCTTCTATTTTATATTTATAGGAGATGCTGGTTATCCCTGTTTACCATGGCTCCTTACACCAATCAACAGGCCTTGCTCTTCTGCAGAAGCAGCTTACAATGTTGCCCATACCAAGACCAGAGTGGTAATAGAAAGATGGTTTGGTGTCCTAAAGAGCCGTTTTCGTTGCATTTCCTTGTCTGGCGGATTCCTTCGTTATACCCCCAGTAAGATTGGCGACATGTTTATAGCATGCAGCATCTTACATAATATTGCAAGACATGGAGGACTGCAAGAGGAAATAGAAGACACCACAGTGGAGGATGACATCCCAACAATTGCAGTGGAAACTGACCACAGGGGCAATGAAGCAAGAAAAGAACTTATTACAAACTATTTCTCAGGTAATCAACCACCTAAAAATTTTTTTACATCAAAAATAAGTTTTTTAAAAGAGTAAAAAGTTGTATTATCAAATTGAAGAGAGATGCATGCTATGGACTAACTTTTTGATGCGGACCTTCTTTGCCAATGTAAAATCACAACCAATGATGTTTTGTTCTTATTTTAGGTTAACCCAATAATACAAATGTTGGAGAAAGAATAGAAAAGAAAAACATGAGAGTAATTAGAGAGTAAGATAATTTCATACAATGGGATCTTTATTTGCAAGATCTTCTTTTTGTTTTTCTTCTTTTTTATTTTTGCAGTATTTCGTTGTTTCTATATATTTGTAAAGTTTTAACATGTAAAATTAACGTTTTACATAAAAGTCTATTACAAACAAAAGTGCAGTTTAATTATTTATTGCTGCAACATGAGTAAGTGTGAGTTATATAGCAGAGATTTCTGTTCGGCTGGTAATAAGGACAAACATTTGAGACATTACTGAGAATCAATACACGTTAGAGTAAAAATGTTAACTTCTCCGGGACATTGATTCTAAGATGGAAAACCTGTCAACTACAGCTTGCAGTAAAATTTTCAAACTTTATTAGTCAGTAAACGCTACCTACATTCCATACCAATAACAAATGCAACAAATGTTCTCAATAAGACCTGGAAGTTGGATTGCAGCCCACATATGAGCAATACTGATATGTACCATAAGGTTGAGCAGTATCATGCTCTTGAAATTACCCATACATTTTTGGATACCGGATATGTAAGGTGTACAAGATATTCATTGTAAAATAAGTCCTGGTTCACACCAGGGCGTTTTTCATAAGCGCGTCACACGCGCGGTTTCCTCCCGGCGTTTTGCGCGTTTTCATGAGCGTTTTTAGCGCGTTTTGTATATTAGAAACGCGCGACGCACGCGCGTTTTGGAGCGACAACAGTGGTGTCCAATGAAGAAGAATTACGGTTTTTCCCTAAGCGTCCAATGAAAAAGACTTCCTGAGACGCAGCATTTCCCTTTCCTGTATGCAAAAGACCGTGTGGTGTGTGGAGTATCTTTTGTGCAGAGAAGAGTTTTGATTTGTGACTGATTATGGAGCTGACAAAACGAAGAAGGACTGCATCAGTCGTTGCAGCACTGCGTTTGATTACATTGTGGAGAAGGAGGGATAGCAGGCGACGGTTCTGGATCCATCCTATAATAGCCAACCGTGAAGAAAGAGGCCAGTTTTGGGCTATGTATCAGACACTACGTGGACATGAGGAGAAGTTCTTCAGCTACACCCGCGTGTCCATAAATAGTTTAGTACATAAACAATTGTTAGTGCTTATTGTTGTTCTGTCCCATATAAGTGTCATCATTCATTGTAATGGAGTACATGTATATGTTGTTCATGTATTCATATTGCTAATTGCTAGTATTGACCACAAACCTTTATATATATTTACAGTTTTGATGAGTTACTGGGATTGCTGTCGGTACAGTTGGAGCGCCAGGACACCTTCATGCGAGACAGCATTCCACCTCCGGAACGATTAGTCATAACTTTGCAGCAAGTTCACTACATCACTCCACTCCTACACACAGACGGGCTCCGGCTCTCCCCTCCTCTTCACAACATAGGCGTTTGACTACGGCTGCCCCCCAGGAAGGTGCCGCCCTAGGCAAACGCCTACTTTGCCTCGCGGTAAATACGCCCCTGACCATACACCTATAGATTTTACGCAGATTTTTGATGGTCCAATGTGAAAAGTACAATAGAGTCCCCCAATTACGCTAGGTTTCTGTGAATGAAGATATCTCTCACTGGGCCAAGCTTCAGTATTTTTCTAGTCAGACCAACTGCCTCTACAAAAACTTGAATAATGCCTGCATCTGCTAGGATTAGTTATTTTTACACATACAGCCAGACTGACTTAAAAGATACTGGAGCTTGGCCTAGTGTGAAATTCCTCTAGCCACACAGCTAAGCGTAGATGGAGGGGTCTTTTGCCCTTTTTACACCAGACCATAGCATATCAGCACATCTCTAAGTGTATGGGTAGTGATATAATGACCACCAGCTTTAGGTGCTGTTGAACATCACAGATCTGCTAAATGTATATACAAACATGTTTTCTGTTAACGGACTAGCAGGAAATGTTTGTTTTATGTGTAGAATGAGGATGACTGCTTCTAGTATTTACTTGACTTGCTACTGCACCAGGAAGTGCAGGCAAATTCTCAATATTATTGCCTAGCTGAGCCAAAATCCCTGACTGCAAATGCATGGTTCCAGACAAAATTCACCATGACATGTTTATTCAGCAAAGGGTGAACAGTTTTGCAAACACAGCAGAGGTGAACAATATAGGACCACATTGATGAACTCCAAAGTGTGCAATATAGGGAATGTTTGTAACATCTAGGTAGATGGAGAAGCCTTCCGCACACCTTGCAGCAATCCAGCCCTAGGTAGAAAGTGGTGCTCGCAGTAACAACAACGGATGGCGCTGTGTAGACACAGAGTAGAGATACAAATCACCAGACAGGGTTGTCCCTTCCTCAGGGCAGAAAAACGTGACAACCCTGTCACGTTCTCACGCTTTTCTGCCCTGAGGAAGGGACAACCCTGTCTGGTTCCAAAACGTTGGCTTGCTGTTACTGTGACGTTTTCTCCAATTAAATGGACATGATTGATGATTTCATTGAGTGCTGGTGATTTGTATCTCTACTCTGTAACATCATCTATTCTATTATTGATAGTTCACTTCTGCTTTCTCCAAACCTTTCACCCTTTTGTTAATACCAAACAAATGGTTCTTATTGAACAGGAAAAAAAATATACATGTTAAAGCAAATACTTGAAAATATTTTGCACACGCATTTGAAGATAAAAATTCCCAACACTTCCGAAAACTGTGATGGCAACAATAACGGAAACTTGAAAGTGCTTTAAGGCCCCATTCACACTGAGCGATTTATTGAGCGATTTTGCAGCGATATCGCTCATATTTCCACGTGATATCGCTCTATGTAGCTTCTCCAATCCATTTCAATGGAGCTGTTCACATCTAGTCGCTCAATATCGCTTGTAGCTCGTCGCTGTAGCTTGTCGCTCCTACATGAGCCTTTTTTCGAGCGATTTCGCTCCTGATTGCATACAGCCCAATAGGAAAAAGTCACGCGACAAGTCGCTCAATATCGCTCATATAAAATCGCGCAGAAAATCACACGATTTTCATGTCGTTCAGTGTGAATGGGGCATAAAGGTCAAAATAGATTTCACATAATTCACATACTGTTTGATTTGATTTCAGAGGCAATTCGGGCAGAAATAGAAATAAACCCATATAACAACATTAATTGCATATCTGTACAAAATAAGTCAAAGCTACAAAGCTATATTTTTGCCAAAGACGTTTCACTGGTCATCCAACCAGCTTTATCAATGATGTCCAGTGAAACATCTACAACTCAAATACAGCCCGTCAGGTTGATTAGACTTATTTTTTACAGATCTACCACGACCTGGTCAAATGAGAACCTTCCCTGAAAAAATGAGAAATATAGCAGTCACCTTTGGGCAAGATCAGACTTTACAAGGCTGCCAGCTTTAAATGCATGCAAATGTAAAGTAAACATTTGTGGAATCTATTACACCGGAAATCCAAACACAGTTGTAAATTATGTGAAATGTATAAAAACATACACAGATTTATACTCCTTATATCCATTTATATATCCAGAGTAGAAAAATTTACGTTAGCATAATTTTCAGAAAAACTTTCAGATACAAACCTGCTGTGGTTGCTGCTGGTGACATTCCTAGCATTATGAGATTGCTCTCCAGGAGATGGCAGATGTGCTTGTAAGAGTTCATTTAGTTTGACCATAAAGGAGAGCTTCTGCTGGCGATAGATGTGTTGGGCTGAATTTTGTTGATCTAGGAGAATGTTACATTTGCATACGTTAGTATTTAGGTGATCCAATCTCTGCATAAGTTGTTCTCTAAATTTTTGTTGTTCACTGCGAAATCTATAACTCTGTTCTCTATCAAAACGGTACTGTTCCCTATCCATGTTTCGCGTCCTACAAATTGTTCTCCTGTCTCTACGTCTGCTTAACTCTGGGGGCTCAGTAGCAACCACATCAGGAGTACCCAGGATGGGTGTATCTATAGTTATATGGTTGGTCGCAGTTGGGTTTGGCATTACTTGAGAAGCATTTAAATTACTAGCATTTTCATGACCAGATTCTTCTAGGAAAAGGGTGATGGAATCCTCAGGGTTGCTTGGCGGATCATCCTCCACCTGGAAGTAGACAGACGGCTGTGCATTCAAAGACTGATCACTTTCAAATTCAGCTTCTGTCACTTACTGCCTTTTTTCAGCACCCTCTTCCAAATAAATATAGAAAGAAAGGGTTAACCAGATAGCTACGGGCGATCAACATCTTTTACTAAAAAGATAACTATAAATGAGTTTGAAATGGTTTAAGTCTTACACACACACTACAACAGTTATCTTTACGATGCATACTTGTGATTATATGAGAACATGTTAAATGTTAGGATTTCTCACCACTTTCATGGTGCCTCGAGGAATCAAAACCAGTCTTGATGCCAACAATGGAATCGAGATCGATGTATGGACGCAGTAACTCCTCATACTGGTGGTAAAGGCTTTTTTTCTCTGGCCCGCCCCCTGTTGCTTTCCTTTGATTAGAAGAGATATAGGTGTTACAACACAGATGATTAATACAATTGACATTTGCTCAAACATGCATACCTGAGATGGGACAGAAGATAATAACCTAAACAACATCAAAGTAAACGCTTTTAATAAATTATTACCTGCTCTTGTTTTAATCCGAAATCTTTTGTCTTAATGCAAGCCGAATGTCCTGGTACCGCTTACGTACTTGCTCTGCTGATCGTGGAAACACACCCACACTCGTAACCGCAGCTGCAATTTGCTTCCAGGTTGTGTTTTTCCATGCTGACTCCGTAGCAGCTGCTCTATTGCCAAGGAGCTTGTGAAAGTGTGGAACAAGGTTCTCAATTAGGACTAGGTTTTCATGGAATGTGAATTTGCGATTATGGATTCGCTTCTTTTCCAAAAGGATTTTTTTGCCTGGACGAACTGCTGTATTCTCAAGTTCACTCCCTGTTGAAGATTCATCTCCATCTATTAACATCACTGGTGAGGCAGGACTAGATGACACAATGACATCTGACCTTATTAGCTTGGACACCTGTTTTGGCACTTGGGGAGAGACCGGTGATTGCTGAGATGATTCCATGGGTGGTCTTGATTCTGGATGGGACTTGCTTGCTTTGCTAACTCTACATTCCGAATTGTCTTCATGGTGGACTTTGCTCTTGCCAAACTCAGGCTGCTGCTTTTGGTGAGGAGTGGACTGTGTTGGGCAATGTGGCTTGGAATCAGGCTTCTTGTGCTTCAATGTCTGCAATTTTTCTTTGCCATCTACCATTTTATTTTTTACTTTTGCGCGCTAGACAATAACAAAAATAAATTTGGGTTTCGGAATAATATACAAGAGAGACAGGGTGGGGGAGAGACAGAGAGAGAGAGAGAGAGAGAGGCAGAGAGAGGGACAGAGAGAGAGACAGAGAGAGGGGCAGAGAGAGAGGGGCAGAGAGAGAGGGACAGAGTGAGAGAGAGGGACAGAGAGAGAGAGAGGGACAGAGAGAGGTAGAGAGAGAGAGAGAGAGAGAGCGATACAGGCAGAGAGAGAGAGAGAAATCCAGCTCACTTACCAGCGTTGCAGCTATTATTTCAGATACATGACCCACTGACTTGGCACATCCATTATTGTAATTTTCCTAAATTGCAAATAAATAAATAAAAGTAAGCTACACTGCAAATCTTTATCTGGCACATTTCTCTTTTCTATATACACACCTAATTAGAGCTGGACTGTCCATCTGACTGTTTGATGGGGGAATTAACCTGGAAAGAACATATACATTTATTTTATCCAATAAAGAAACATAACTATTAATTCTTCCATCAACCCCTCAAACGCAAGCCGCCCTCCCGTCCTCCGCCGCTGTAAAGAAAAACAAAATAAAGATAATTCTGACTTACAATGCTTTGGAAGAGCTCCCGTAGGCTCCGTTTCATGTTTGCTGCTGTGTTTTGCACATCACGTGCTCGATCTCCACGTGTGTCTGCTTGTCTCTCTGCATCTGCTGTCTTCCACATCCGGGGCAAAGGACGCAATCGCAGCGGAAACATGTCCTTAAGAAGCACTGTTCTCCTCCCCTTCTGCTCCCAGAATGCATCTCTCAAGCGTTATTTTACGGTCATAGACGTTATTATTACGCTTTGGGACGTTAGAATAACTCTTGTGTTGTTAAAATATTGTTCATCTAAATTAAATTACGTTTCAAACGTTAGCATAACGATTGGATAACGAGTCAGTAGAAAACCATAACGACCATGTTGAATAACGATTATAGCTTTCGTGAATACCCGAAAGCTATAACCGAAAGCACTGGTCCGGATGGCGGCGCCAGCGCCCTAGAAAAATCACAATGAGCCAACAAAGACCTGAACCCTTCAAAAAATTCTAAAAACCCCGGGCAACTCTCCCCGCATATCACTACGCCCCGCCGACCACGGCGCCGCCCCTCCATGCTCCTGCGAGCATGCTCGGAACATCAACAGCAGAGGCAGCCGTGAGGTCCGGGTGAATGCAGGGTGGGGGAGCGGGCACAGATGGGGTAAACCCAACCCCCCCTGGGTCCCGTCTGCGCGGATTCCTCCCAGCCCTCCCACACGACCCGGTGGCAGCAGGCGAGGGGCTGGAGGGTCCCTGGCGGGGCTCCCATAGCGACGCCGGACCCTGGTGGAGCTAGATGGGCTCAGGCGCTCAGGAGGCCTAGACCTCCTAGCACGTTTTGTAACAGGGGGGCTGGATGGGACCTCCCTGGGACCCCCTATAACTTCAGCGAGTTGCTCCTGGAGCCACTGGGGGCCCCTCAGCTCAGCAGCCGCCCTGACCTGCGCCAATAGGGACTCCAGGTCACTCATGGTAGTATGTCTGTCTTTTCCAGCAGGGAAAAGGGAGACCAACCTGCTTCCTTCGTCGATTTCCAGAAAGAGGATGTCCCTCAGCCCTCGCAGTCCCTTCCCATGCGGCTCCTCCCGGACACCTGACTCCCACGTACAATCCGGTAAGAGCAGCTATTCCAATTTTATTTTTAACCCTTTCTCCCGGGACTATTCCTCCCCCCAGTCATGTAGCCCCTCCGCTTAGTCTCTCCGTGTCTGTCTTGTAGTATAAAGTCTCAGACTCCTCCAGTAAGCAATCTGTTACTTAACTACTAAATCAGGATGTACATACCAACGTTTTAGAGAAATTACCAGTTTCAAAACTACCTTACTTAAAATCAGAGATCTTTGCAAATGAACTGCCTCGGCTTACAGGGAAATATCATAAACATGTGTTAAATCAAAATATGTAATCCTTTGCTAAAGCCCAACTTTAGGTTTAGGGCACCCCTTATGTAAAAAAAAGTTTGGTCATTAATTAATGTGTGTTCAATTTGTGGGTCGTTATATAAGGTATATAGGTATCCAGGTATATAAGTCAATGGGGCAAATCTTGAAAATCCATTCTAGCCATTTTCAAAGATAATAGGCAAGGGATTGTCAAACAAATGGCACAGTGGAGCTGGGCACTGGCATTTATATATATAAATATATATATTTAAAATACTGTTCAGCGGTGAGAGGGTCCTGCTTTTAAGTGACTTTTCTCTTTCTCACAGAAAGTGTCAGCAACACTGTATTCTGGCGTCATATTTTGGATGTGTAGTTGATTTTTTTACATTTTACATTTATCTTCACTTAAATACAGAAGCAACGCCCCAATCTAATTAATTTCAAACCAAAGAAGGCTTCCTTTAGGAATTTTTGGCTACAACACCTTATTTTTTATCAAGCAGTGATAAGGTGCCCATACACTGCACGATTATCATAAGAGAATCGCGGGAAATCCTGCGATCATACAATAATCGCAAAGTGTATGGAAGACGTCCGACCGTTTCTACTGTACGGTCGCACTTCTTCCGTCGAACAAGCAGGCTAGAAAACCCGCAGGGAATCATACGATTCTCGGCGAGCTAGTGGCCTGCTTGTTCGACAACTGACAAATGGGCCAGTGTGGGCACGCGCACACTGCCCGTTTGCAGTCACCACAACCCATATTCCGGAGACAAAGCAGTTGTTATGCTGAAATTAAAATTACAATGCCATATTTCAGAACAAAATTGCCACACAAATAGTACAGTGTTGGAGAGTATGTAATCAGCTTGATGTGGCTACAGTGTAAATAGGAGAGATGAGACAGGTTTTTTGTTGTTGAATATAATTTAGATTGTATTATTTCAGAGAATAACAGCAGGGTTGTATCTATAAGTCACAGAGGGGGCCCCATACCAAAATCTTTATGGGGCCCCCTCCCAAAACAGAACAAAAAAGACAGTGGACATTACATGCTACAGTGATGTGGCACAGTGCCTGAGCTACAGCATATATTATTATTATTATTATTATTAACCAGCATTTTTTTAATAACTATATAATAAAAGCAAAAGAAAAAGTGACATTTGTAAACATGCATTGCGTTGAGAAAGCCTTTTCATTTTGAACGAGCTGTCAACATACCACAACTTAGACAAAAATGGATATGACCCTGTTTTTTTAAACAGTACACCATAACACCTGATATGTGCATTTCCTGCTCCTGAATTAGTGCATTAGGGTGACATTTAAAACTATTTCTAATCCAATGCAATATAAACTATTTGTAATATAATTTAATTTGTTTAAGATGTCCCACTGTTATTCTAAAATCCTCTGAAAAATCAGGAATTTGAACATTGAGAAACATTTGTTTTCGTCCTTGGAAACAACATGAACGTTCATTCTGTGCAAATGGAGGAAAACCACACATGTGCCTATTATATTTACTTTCCAAGTAGAATGTAATATTATGAAAATACCGCATTATGGCTGAGCTTAGGAAAGAGGTATTTATTTTCTATACTCCTTTGCTCCATGTAGTAGTCATAATGTGGTATTCTCCTAATATTACAGTGAATATTGCACCAAATATTATGTATGGCCCTTTGGAGTTGTCAGGGGCCACAGTTGAGGCAACCTATACCTTGTAAGTAGACAACCATTGGCGTAGAGCAAAACCAAACCCTGGTGGGACTCCCACTGATACCAAAACACGAGGGGGGCTTTTTTCCCCCACTGTGGAATTCATGAATGAGGTTTGTTCTTGCATTCGCAGTAATTATAGCCCCCAGCTTCAATGTTAGCAGGGTAATTGAAACCCTCTTTTTTTGGTTAGGGACTGGGTGAGGTTAATTGTGCACACCACCACCACCGAATTAAGGGTGGTATAATTATATCCTAAACAAAAAAAAAACTTTGTCTATACACATACACTATTTCACAACGTCCATGTGAAAAGTGATTTATTCTAGTAGATACTCAGTTACTAAGATGTCAAATTTTGATTGACATCTTACATGGGAACTGTTATAATCACACATATTCCTTTTTTTCTCATTCTGATAAAATATTGTTCCACACAAGTTATATGAATGTGAGAATTGCAAATCCTTCATTTAGACCCTTGGGGTTCTTTGCTCCCAGGATAAATATACATTTCACTTTCACATTTCCAATTCTCACCTTTCCTGGAACCTAAGTGGCATTGCTGTTTGCCCCAACACTGTTGCACATCAAAGCTGACCTCTAGGCAGATATAACAGACACATATTAATGCAGCTTTCTAATCATTATTACGTGATTAAATGTATATTTAAATGCAAGCAGTGTAAGTATGAATTTGACCTGGTATCAGTCTCATACAGTCCCTGTGCATCAGGGCTAAAGTGTGAGAGGAAGAAGCAGAGCAAGAAGCCAATCAGTTCATGTGCTGACAAGAAAGATGATGGTAGGAAAAGAATGCAGAGTGATAAAAAGACCTTACCACTGTGCTGCGTCTCCTTTTATTGTCCAGTAACAGGCTGGAGGTGTCCAGGATGACCTGGGCACAGAGAAAGTTGGTTAAATAATGCTGGCAATCAAATATGTTCAAATGGACCTGTGCTATGGTGATAGTGGTACACCCATCTGCTGTATTCAATTTGCATGGGATACACAAAAATTAGCTTAATGAAATCCAAATTACACTGCGCTCAAGTGAGTGATCTATATAAAATGTGCTACAAATCTAAAAAGTTTTGTCTTTGATGCAGTTTTCTCAGAAACCACTACATTCAAATGTGGGATATAATAAAGTGATAAATACAGTGGTGGACCTAGGGAACAAAGGGCTCTGGTGCAAGATTATTTTTGGGCCCGGGGCTTCCCCCCCAAAAAAACCCGCACAAACCCCCCTAACTCATATCCCCTTTAGCAACTACAAAAAAAAAAAAAGTTGGAAAAATGGCATTGCTGTATAAAGTACTGCTGAGATTTGTAGTCCTCTATAGAGGGTGCCATTCTGCATTGCTGCAATGCAGAATGGGACCTGCTATATAGAACTACAAATACCAGCTGTACTTTATACAGCAATGCCATCAATTGGGCTGCAAAAAATAATGATTGTATTCATTAACTTACCTTCACCTCCTCTGGCTGTTTCCTAGTGGGGGAGGCTGCAGAAAACCACCCCTGTGTGGGTCTTTCCGACACTCCCGGCCCGTCGGCCGCCAAAAACTGGAGGGAGCCGAGAATTTTAAAAAAGCCTGCAGGCACTGCAGGGGGCAGCCCTGGGCCTCGGCCGTGAGGACCCAGCAAACAGCCGCCTGAGTACGCGCGCTGAGATGGACACACACACAGGGGAGGTGCTGAGACGGACACACACACGGGGCCCGTCAGCCGCCGGACACCAATGTGATCAATGGAAACTCCCGGCACAGAGATGGGGGGGCCCACCGCATACCGATCCGATGGTAACCGCGGCCGGACACCAACGGGCCCCCCCATCTCTGCCCCGGGGCTGTGTTTGAATGGATACCAGGCCCCGGCGGTAGTTCCGCCACTGAAAAAATATCTCAAAGAAAATACAATCCCAGCAAAGGTACAAACCCGTGATGTACACAAGTTGCATGTGTATATAAATAAATGTCTTATAACTAGTGATGGGCCGAACAGGCCCAAGCTCATTTTGTATTCGAACATTCAAAAAGTTTAAATTCGAACTTGAACTCAATGCAAGTCAATGGGGGTAGAACTTTCAGAAACAATTGTCCCCTTTAAGAGGTCTTAGATGCAAATTATTGGCACTAAAAAAAAAGGCATGGGGGTCCGGGTACTGCACTAGGGGACAGGAATCAATGAGAAAAAAACGTTTTTAAAGGAGCAGTGATTTTTACATCACTTAAAGGGTAAGAATAAAAGTTCAAATATCGTGTTGGGTGGTCCACACAAACTGCCTGTGAAGTGGCGGATCTGTACGCTGTATAGAACCTGCTGCAGCAAAAAGTGAAATTTAAAATGTAAAAAATGACATGTCAATTGCCGGTAATTGGTTTTCCTTTAATCTTTTAAACAACTGCTTGGGGAGGCAGCCTGTCCTTTTTGGCTTTTCCGACATGATGCTTTTTGTAATAGACTGCAATAATCGACTGTTAGAATTGACTGTTATAATCGACTGCTATAATAGACCAGTATGACTGACTGCTATAGCACAGAACGCTGTATAGAACTCTAAAAGAGAACTCTAATATAGAACGCTGTATACAATTCTGATATAGAACTCTGATATACAATGCTGAAATGGAACTCTGATATAGAACGCTGATATAGAATGCTGTATACAACTCTGATATAGAACGCTGTATACAACTCTGATATAGAACGCTTTATACAACTCTGATATAGAACGCTGTATACAACTCTGATATAGAACTCTGCTATAGAACTCTGCTATAGAATTCTGCTATAGAACTCTGATACAAAACTCTGCTATAGATTCTCTCTCTTTTCACTCCTGCAACACACTACGTAGGGCTGCTGTGTAAGCAGCCTTATATGGTGTGCTGCTGGGACTTAGTTATGAGCCATGATTGAGCAAAGTCATCATGACTTTGCCCAATCATGGCTCTAACAGAGTACTGAGCCCTGATTGGGCAAAGGCTTGCACCTGACCTGTGGTCAGGTGCAAGCCTTTACCCAAGTAGAGCTTCAGAAGGCACGTTGCCTTGTGGGATGTTGCCCGGTCTAACAGGCCGCGAACATCCCACAAAGTTTTTGAGTTCGGCGAACGCTCGAACTAGCAATGTTCGAGTCAAACTCATGTTCGACTCGAACATACAGTCCATCCCTACTTATAACCACATTAATCATAAAAAACAACAAACTATGAAGTGTAAAGTGTCATAATAAATGTCTTAAAGTCAATGGCACCGCAGCCACGCCACTTGGCCGCAGTGCGATCGCCCTCACCAGAGCGCAGTGCCTGCGTTCCGGTCCAGTGTGATCTCAAAAAAATGCTGTAAGCACAATTTTTTCTGACTGCACCGGACTGAAATGCAGGCATTATTGTGCCACGTGTTCCGGTTAGGGCGATTGTACTGCGGCCCCTTCCTGCCCCAGAACGCAGTGAGCCGGCCGAGATGCGATCCAGTGCGTTCCGGCTCCGAATCAGGCTGGAACGCACTTGGGCTGGTGGGAACTAGACCTTAATGCTTAATTATCCAAAATGTTCTATTGTGTACTGACACGCATTTGGAACAATAGCACTGAGTTGTTTTGTAATAGGACTTTTTTTTCTATACTCTGTAGTTTCGGTTAAGCTTTTATTACTTCAAAATATATATAAAATAGGGCTGCAGCTAACGATTATTTTCATAATCGATTAGTTAGCCGATTATTAACTTCGATTAATCGGATCTAATAAAAAAAAATAACATTCCTGCAGCAACATTTGTCAGGCCGAAACTGAAAATTACTTTTCCATATATATACTGTATATAGATATAAAAATGTAAATGGGTAAGTCGTATTAGTCCAGTAGACAAGATGTAAAAAAAAAACAAAAAACAACGGAGAATTGCAGTATGAAAGGTATCATAGCATACTGCAATACTCCCCGTTTTTGTGTTTTTTCTACTATATATATATGTTTTTTTTTTTTCTATGTTTGTTTTATATACGAAAAAACAACGGAGAATTGCAGTATGAAAGGTATCATAGCATACTGCAATACTCCCCGTTTTTGTGTTTTTTCTACTATATATATATGTTTTTTTTTTTTTGTATGAATGTATTATATTAGACATTTTAATTAAAATGCAGGTTGTACTTAATGAGGTACTAGTAGGCAGTTTATCAGTAGTTAATTAAGCAGCAGGTTAAGCAGCAATGTGCAAGCAGTAACAAGCAATGTTGATGTAACCATATACAGTCCTCTCAAGCAGGTATGATCCTGAGACAATACTCTAACAATCCCCTCATGCAACTCTATGATAGGAATAGACAGTACAACTTCAGTGGAACATGCAGCACTATGGGTTAATTGCGGATGGAACAGCGGCACAGATAGCATCACGTTTGAGCAAGCACAATTGCATGTAGCAGTGTCAGCTGCACTTGGATCAGAGACCCAGGATACTTGCGGTTTGTAGCTTTGGCAGCGCTTAGCTCACAGCTGGGACAGTACTGGGGATCAGGAAGGTCTCAGAGAGGGATGCCTACAGGTTCTCTGTTCGTCACTCGACACTCCACAACGAGAGAACGCCGAGTGGCGAACCAGCTGACCTTTTACCTGCGGCGCCGCGCCCCATGGGCGGAGCCGGCGTGACGTCACCGACGAGACAGCACGTCGCTGGAGCGCAGGGACATGCCGGGTAAGTCTGTGACACCAGTATGAGAGAGTAAGAGCGCGATAACACCAAATTTAACGCACCTGCTCCCCATTCACACCTGAGACCTTGTAACACTAACGAGTCACATGACACCGGGGAGGGAAAATGGCTAATTGGGCCCAATTTGGACATTTTCACTTAGAAGTGTACTCACTTTTGTTGCCAGCGGTTTATACATTAATTACTTTGTGTTGAGTTATTTTGAGGGGACAGCACATGCACACTGATATTCAAGCTGTGCACTCACTACTTTACATTGTAGCAAAGTGTCATTTCTTCTGTGTCGTCACATGAAATGATATAATAAAATATTTACAAAAATGTGGGGTGTATTCACTTCTGGGAGATACTGTAAATGTATAATAATAGTGTGTGCGGGGACATTAAAGTGCAAGCTCTTTTAGTGCAGAGACCACCGGGGCCAATGAGATCCGTTCCCGGCAAAGGGGGGTGAGAAAAAATCTTGCACCAGGTCCCTTTGTTCCTTAGGTCCGCCACTGGCCCAGATTTTCCGAAAATTTGGCATACAGGCATGTAAACGTGCTATTAATTTCTCGATAGTGAATGCAGTATGCAATCTTGTCTTCACATCAGTAAATGGTAATGAGTAGGAGAGCCATGCTTTCGCTACAGTTTTCTTGGCTGCTGTAAAGACATGCAGCTGAAGTTTAAGCTGGTATTTTGTCATTTCGGGAACATGACTTAGTCGTTTCCCATTTGTTAGCCCACATATCCCCATCAATTGTACACTCCAAGTCCCTCTCCCATTTAAGCATATAAATGTGAGCCGATGAGGATCCACTACTGAGGAGGGTATACTACAGTAAGGAGATCAATACTCTATTTATTTCCATTGTTTTTTACCTATCAAGTAAAACATTTCTTGGTGGTCACCCTACTTCTACAACGTTTGCAGTGACCGAGTGCCCTACATTTTAGAGGGGGTGACACCAAAATGATTGTCAGTCATTTTGGTGTCACCCCTCCAATGCTGTCACCCGGCACCCCCCCCCACCTTTGTGACATCACTGCCTCTGAGTTCGCGGTATACCTGCCCTTCAAAATTATTATAGTTATGAACCAATTAGAAGTTTAATAAATCAATTAGATTAGAGTGGTTAAGTGGGTAAGAACCTCTTGCCTCCGGGAAATATCTTACCACTCAAATCATGTCTGATGTCAATGTATAGTGATTCCACATCTAAACTTGTCTAAAATACTTTCTTTAATTGAAAAATCTTGTGAATACATAACTGTTTCTGTTCTGTCCTTCAGATAGAAAGCTTGTACTTGTAATTTTAGAAATTGATCGACATATTTTCTCACGTTTGCAGTCAGTGGGCTTGTTTTTCTCTGACTTTGGGATGGCCCAGGGATTTTCAGATCCTTATGAGTTTTTGATAGCATATAATAGGTGGCTATCTAAGGATCTTTGCCCAATAGAAAATTATATTTTTATTCTGAGGTTAGGTGTTTACTAATGCCTTATTGAGATTTTTAAGGAAGAAGTCTGCTGAATCCAACTCATACTGTTCAGTAAAGTCAGGGCCATCTTTAAGGCGGGGCAAAAGGGGCAGCTGCCCCGGGCCCATTCATTGCTGTGGGGCCCTGTGAGGGAAACAAGGCAGCCAGCTAGGGTGCACTGTCTCAAGACGCAGTATCGACCAGCAGCAATGCCAGTCAGTTGCATAACAACTGGGAGGCTGGGTGGCACTTTCCAGGGACCATAGGAGTTAGGAAGTTAGCAGGAACAGCCTGAGGAGCTCCTGACAGCTGCCCACCTTGCTTTCAGTTTCACTTTCCACTGATGAGGAGAAAATAGTGCAGAGATCACTGGCAGCAGGAGCGGCACACAGAGAAATCTTATGACATCGGATCTCTCTCTCTCCATGGGGAGGCTGCAGCTCACCAGGGAACTACAGCCCAGCAACAAAGACCACCCTGACTGGAGCAAGATACAGCTGTCTTCAGAGTGTCCCAGCTGGTGAGTCATTGTATAGACATGGAGTCCAGATGATGATCTATGTCCCCCCACACTGAGATTACATTGGGGGTTCATAGTACACGGATGATCCAACACTCCCGGCGGAGAGACCAGGGGCCCGCCGGGCGCTGGATATCGATCCGGCGGCCGTCAACTTGCTGGCCCCCCAAGCCTGAGGCCCCGGTGCGTTCACACCGCCTGCACCAGCGGTAGTTCCGCCACTGCATCACTCCTTTTAACCCCAATTTCCTGATGAGGGGAAGCCAGAACTGTGCTTTCCAATTTTTGGATAGAATAGGCTACTGGAGGGACAACATTCTTATACAGGGGGTCTCACATGTGGCCCCTAAAGCCATTACAGTGCCACATATAATATTAATTGACTATAATCTCAGAGGTTGCTGAAATGTCACGATCAGAGACTGCTAAAATGTTACAGGAGATGATAAGAGACCACTTACATGTTGCAGGAGATGATCAGAGACCCCTGACACATTACATGAGATGATCAGCGACTGCTGACATGTTACATGAGATGATCAGAGACTGCTGACATGTTACAGGAGATGATCAGGGACTGCTGGCATGTTACATTAGATGATCAGATGATCAGCGACTGCTGACATGTTACATGAGATGATCAGACACTGCTGGCATGTTACATTAGATGATCAGATGATCAGAGACTGCTGGCATGTTACGTGAGATGACTAAAGACTGCTGACATGTTACAGGAGATGGTCAAAGACTGATGACATGTTAGAGGAGATGGTCAAAGACTGCTGACATGTTATAGGAGGTGGTAAGACACTGCTGACATGTTACAGGAGGTGGTCAGAGACTGCTGGCATGTTACACCAGGGGACATGCTCAGTTGCCATTGTTATTATTGATGTAATTCTATGCAGTGTAGGTGGCAGATTATTCACACATTTACCCTAAAAGGAGAATTATTGGGAGAGTGAATTACACTGATCTCCATAGTCAGAGCCAACACATGATGACTCAAGCTGTCACACGTCAGCTCTATACATTGAGAACTAAATGAACACAGACTACTGATCGCAGAGTTTCCGATTCTTCTACCTGTCAGTCACTGTCATTCCCCACTCGTTTCCTCCAGTGCACATGGGAGGGACAGATGGGGCGGGGCAGGCACAGCTGACTCTGGATCTAGAGAGGCAGAGTCAGCTACCTGGGCTCTTAATTTTATTTTTAACTGGAGTTCAGCTTTAAGAGTAGTTACATAACATTTAAACATTTTTAGAATTGTTCAAATGAGTGAAGAAGGATTAGAACCTCTGTCAATATGTATATTGTTTGTGTCTTTGTTTGGGAGATTTTTCCTCACTTTCTATTTGTTGGGTGTCAGAATAGGGAAGTAAGGTAATATCCCCCAAGGAGGACACAGACAGCAATAACTACAATTTTTCTAGTAGAGTAAGAAAGGTTTAGAAGAGGATAAATTGACAGAGAAGAGGACAGCATTTGAAATCTTGTTAAACAAAAATTTGTCTGTAATTGAGATTTCATTTATTCTTGAACATTGTCCAGCAGCTAATCAAAAAACTAATGGGAGACATTACAATTGTTCACTTTTCCCTCTAGAGGGCATTAGAAGGCTTCCAACAGTGTGGCATTGACAGAATGTTCCTTATTAGTAGATATTACTGCTAATGTTTAGGTTGAACTGGAATAATTAAATGTTTGTTTTTTTACTTTTTCCAGGTCATTAATTTTCCGTATAGGTATTTTATGTACTAAATTACAACCATTCTGCTGCACCACTAGAACCAATATTTTTGGGATAATATTGACACTTTTTAAAACTATTTGGGGGCTGTGTATCAGTCTATTCACTAAAGAATTACACAACTTTCAACTAAAATTGTAATGCTTATGTTTAATGTCAGTTCTAATTTCCCCATACAGAAAGGTGTGTTGTATGTGAATGTTATATACAGTAAATAATGATAATCATCCTTTAGGGGTTAAAAAAGTAGAAGTAGTCTCATAAGCAATGAAAATCTAACTGTCGATCAATAATGTAGAAATGTTTATCTCTGATTTTCAAAGCTGAATGTTTGTGCACTAAATCATTTATTTTTCTCTGCAATTACTGCCTGTCAGCTCCTCCCCTGTCAGAAGCTCAAGCTGAGCTCTGTTGCCTCCACCCCTCCACTGTGAATCTCCGGTACATGTGTATTTAGCTCTGGTCTTGTCAAAAACACGACAGATACATGTCCTGGGGGACAGGAAGATTCGATCAATTGTTTAGTGAGACTTTTTTTTGAATCATTCATATCTATGTTTTGCTTTGATGGTTATCACAACCTACATACCATAGTGTACTGCAGTGTCATTCACTTCTTTTTTTTTTTAAGATTATGTTTATTAGAAAAATGTTTAAATGAACACTACAATAATAGAAAAAGACAAAGTAATACACACAGACACTATACAATGAACAAAAAGCAAAGAAGGGCCCAAAACCTGTGTGTGTCCAGGATACATTATACTCACGATAGCAATAAACAAAAGGTCAAGAGCATACGGGTAAGACATTGTAAAGACAAAGGCATTTGAGAATATAACATAAATGTACACTCTAAACCCATCAAGTAATCAAAATTGACCTCAATGAACCTGACTGATCGGCACCCAGGTATACCCAAGAGAAGAAAGCGGCCCAAAAAGAGAAAAGGAAAAAGAAGGGAATAAAGGTACATAAGGAAAGAGAGGAGAAAGAAGAATAAGGGTACAGTCACTAGCCTAGGAATCCAAAAGAGAAACCCCCGCCACAAAGGTATCGGGTCAAGTGATCAAAAGACTTCAAAATCGATCAGTAGTACAGTGTCACGTCTGCGGTAAATACAACAGTAGGATCACAACTGCGGAGTAAATGATCAATCAGATATGAATCTCAGGCGTCACTCACAATCTTAACGGTGAGTTTGAGATTCTACCATCATATAATCAACGTAAATCAACACAACTGAAAACAGTACTATTGCGTCATAACCTGTGGTTTGAGAACTTTAAATACAGGAATGCAGTGGGTGGTGCTGGTTAAAGAGCGGATTCTCAATAGCAGCCTAGCACACAGTTCATGTATCAGCCAGCAAGCATTAAAGGCAGAGGTGTTTCTCCCATAGGAAGGGCGATTTTGGAAGCAGCTGATGGTGGCTGAGTCTACAAGGTGGCTCCTTTGGCAGCACTGCGCAGGTCCGTCTTCCAGATGGCAGCAGGGTGGTGAGCAGGGTCCAGATGGCAGCAGGATGGTGTGCAGGTTCGTGAGGAAGCAGGCGTTCAGACCTCAATCACAGAACGCCATGCTGCCTCATCAGTGCCTTTAAATAGGGCCAGGAAGTGGGGAGGGACCGCTGAACGGCCCGGACAACCTCCACGTTTCACCGTGGAACGCAGCCGCCGAGTCACAACCAGGAGTTCCTACGGCTTCCGCGTTCCACAGTGGAACGCAGAGGGCTGCGACAGAGACACAAGAGGCGGTATTACATACAGAAATGTAACCAGAAGCTCCAAGTTGCATAAAATGTATAATTGCGGTGATAAAGATCCGCAGTAAGTTCTTCCATATGGCAGATTGTAATTCAGTCACGCATTCATGAGAGTAGGAGTAATACTCGATTTCCAGTGCCTAAGTATCCCTGCCTTAGCGGCAATCAAGAAGAATTGCAAAAGGTCCCTCTTCTCTGATGAGATAGAACCCAGAAGAACAAATAAAAGGGCCACCTGTAGGGACCTATCTACTTTGGCAATAAACAGCTGGTAATAGGTATCAAAAATAACAGTCCAAAAGGGGACAAATAGGGGATAGGACCACCAGACATGTAGCATCGTACCTGGGTGCGAAGAGCAGCGCAAAAAAATTTAGAGTTAGAGGGATACATAGTATGAAGTCTAGTGGGGCAGTATAACCATCTGGAAAGGACTTAATAGTTTCTCTCCTGAGTCCTACTGTATAGGGTGTGAGACAAAGCAAAAGACTTGGAAATTTCCTCTTCCGAAAGACTACAGCCAATCTCCTTTTCCCAATCCGTCACAAAGGAAGGGGGAGAAGATGAACGAGCAGATAGTAAAGATCCATAAATAGTGGAAATCATACGCCCCTGAGGATCTTTAGATACAAATAATCCGTGCCCCCTCTTGTTTTTTTTTATCTGGATTATTACTAGTATACCAGGTATAAAAAAAACCTAGTGGGCAGTTTAGGCACAGCCGAGGCCTGAAAGCGAGTCTTTTGCAGAAATAAGACTTGCACTTTAGTTTTGTGCATGTTGTAGCAACTGGTAACGCTTCTTAGGATTATAAAAGCCCTGCACATTCAGGGAACACAACTTCAGGTTAGTTATGGTAATACTGTACATTAGGAAACAAAAGGACTAAGGTAGCCCAGGCCAGTGACCTTGTCATTCACTTTTAATGCCACACCAATACACTAATACAGTAATGGGCAATGCAACCACACGTCAGTCCACCACAATGCATATTATGTGTAATGTGGTGCGCTGCATCGAGAAAAATAGTGCATGTCCAGGTTAACTGGATTGTAGTGCATTGGCAGCTATTGAAAATTAATAACTGCAAAGCACATTAACGCTAAACACAATGCACATAAACAAGCTTTCATCAAAGCATCACAATGCAGCACTAAGATGTGAATAGGCCCTAAAGGACCTTGGTGCCTAAAGCTATGTTTATAATGATGCTTTTGGCAGTAGAACATTTATCGTTTGTGTTACTTAGTCTCCAATCTGTGAATATTCTACCAGTAGTGGAAGCAATATAAATCAATTTGGCGGACTTTGAATTTTATGCTAGTCTCAATCATTTTATTTTATTTTTTAAAGATTTTTTTGAATCAAAATGCCATTCAGTTGAATACATTTCAGAAAGATACAATTCTTTCTTAAAACAAAGGTTTGCTTTGTTGCTTCTATGGTCAAAATTAGTAATTAGCATTAGTGGGTATTATTAAATTTTTGGGTTTATACACTTTAAGTATAGCAACCACATATTATTTAATGGATTCTATTCATTCATGCGGTCTTGACAATTTTCCTTTCATGGCATTTTGCAAAGAAAATCAAACTATTTTGCACAGTCCTTGCCTAATGTAATCACTACAAGACATACAGATTACACACATTAGGGCCATTATGAGTTGAAGCTAGCTATCTACTGTAATGTTTTTGTATTGTAGGGGAATCCAGGGCACCAAGAGAAAATCCAAGCATATGCAAAACATTACTATTTTTGTCTGCATAGCTGTTGAAGAGTTCCTCTCAATGACTCTCTGGTAAAACTTTGTCAATATACAGGAAGTGAAGATCCACCGATAGCAATAAAATGTGACAGGGGTTCTAACCTTTCACACCTATCAAAAACTAAGCAAATGTATAAAACTCGTTAGTACGTATAATGCGCTTTTCTTACTGTTCCATTGTGCCGTTCCAAGAAAGTTGCCTTGAGATACTAGGTGGGGATTGTTATAAAGTCATGCATGTTACCACTGGCCAAACATTAAATTCTGACCTGTGGAGTAGGCATGAGGATTTGGTATGCTGCTATAATGTGTTCAATGTGATTGGTGCAGGTTCGAGATTCATGGTTCTGGTAAATTTATATGCAGATTCACTCAGGGTAATATTTTTTTAAAAAACGTAATGGACTGCATGAAATTTGAACTATGCCCAGCAGACATAGAATGGCCAATAACGGGGTTTTCGCTAAGCCAGCCCCCCATTTTAAAGGGGAAGGCACAGAGAAGCCATAGAGTGAGTGAATTGGAAGCTTTTGCCGGGAAAGCATAGAGAAAGCTGAAAGACTGCATAGGGAGAGATTAAGGTCAGTCAGGAACCTTCTCATTCTTTTTTGAGCTATAAACCCCTTTGCTGACTTATTTTTTAGTTTTTCTTATTGTTGAGGGCTTTTTTTTTATCTTTCATTTTATTTTTGGGGTGGAAGCACACACTGTAGAGGCTTCTATCCATTCATAAACTGGATGATAGTAAACATTTTACTATCACCAGTTTCTGAATAAATGGGAAGCCTCTGTACTGAGTGCTCTCCATTCATTTAGAACAGATACTGCAGAAAAAGAGATTCCTGAATTTCTTTTTCTATTTCAAAAGGGAAATGTCAGAGGTCTGTTTAGATTCATCAAAGCCCCCTCCACAGTAAACAAAATAATAATAATAATAATAACAATAATTAATAACCACATACTCCACACATCCTGGAGGCAGGGAGCATGACGTCACATGGCACGTGTCATGTGACATCACCTGTTTGTTGGGGGGGGGCACAATTTTCTGTTCTTGCCTCGGGCGCAAAAGGAGCTAGCTACGGCTCTGCCAGCACGACCTATCTGTAGTGATGACCCTTGCCCACCACCCACACCAGCCACGTGACCACACTGTGTGGTGTATCCTGCAAAGATCAAATGTGAAGCCTGTGTGCCATTCTGGGAGAAGTCGTCATGGAGCTGAGTCGACAGGTAGATGTTTCCTGCATAATAGCTGCAAAAAAGACAAACACAAGAGTGTTTTTGCATGACCACACTCCCCATTACAACCATTATAATGCTATACAGCCTCCAGGGTTGTGTAGTAAAGTTTTCAAGTTCTCCAACTGTTATACCAGCTGGGCGAGGGTCATCATTACATATAAAGTAATGTTGGGACAGGGGGCTAAAGAATTTTCCCTAATTTAGTTTACCTTTTAATTTTGTGTGGAAAAGGTGAACTAACTTCAGTACATCTCAGGGGATTTTCCTTCATTAAAAAGGTCCTGCTTATGGCCAATTTTACACACTGCTGTTTACCTGCAGTCTCTTAATCCCTAATGACAGCTTTATAGAAATTGGCCAGCGACAGGACAATTTTGCATCAGTGAGAACACGGACAGCGAATTACTGGCCAATTTTGCCTGTCAAAGAGCGTCTAGTATGATTTCATGAAAAAGCATTTTTGTCCAAGAAGAGCCACACTCAATGCTTCCTTCAATTAAATCCACATTTTATTTTAATCCACGAAACAGCATACACCCATCAAAGCTCCCCAAAATGGAAAAAACTCTCCTTACATGTTTCACCCACAGGGTTTAATCATAGTAATATTCTTATGATTAAGCCCTGTGGGGGGTGAAACATGTAAGAGTTTCATTCATTCTTGAGAGCTTTGGAAGGTGTATGCCGTTTCATGGATTAAAATAAAATTTGGATTTATTTGGAGGAAGCATTGAGTGTGGCTCTTTTTGAACAAAAATTCATACAGGTGGGAGCGACCCTTTTGCCAGCACCTGGAGGTTCCTCTTAATATGGATCTGACTGCAGAATTTGATCTGTGAGTGTTGTGGATTATTTTAATGAAAAAGCATGTTTCACTAAGCATGTGCCTGCTAATCTTAAAAGAAAAAATAAATAAATTCCACAGCCAAATATGAACTGCCCAGAGCACAAATGTCAAACACAAATGCCCCTAAGCATGTTATATAAGATGTGTGTATTTTCAATGTTTCCATTAAAACCAATTGAAAAGACCCTCCCTACGCTGTACAGTAGTTTTTTTGCATTGGTACGAATATTCCATGGCAGTGCCAGGTATCCCATGCCTTTTTCTAGTAGTAGTTTGCCTATTACCCCTAAACATGGCAAATAATTCACCACAAAAGCTTTCAATGTGAATGGTCTCTATATTTGGGTTTGCCAAATTTAGAGCAAGATTTGCAGACCCCTTGGCAAGTCAAACCTGGTTAGATTCATCCATCACTAGTAAGGAGGAATGCTCAAGTGCCAGCTTGTTTTAGGAAAACAATAGCAATCGCTTAGGAAAACTACCCCTTGCAGGCATTGCCAGGAAATATTGGGGAAGGCTTGCAGACACACAATGATTCCCTGATCTGACCATAAATGGCCAGATCGGACAGACATTCTCTTTTGTCTTTTGGGTGTTTACAGTATTACCCTCAAGAGTTTCTGTTCTTCTAAAGTGGAGTGTTTGAATAACCTCTTCCCCTGCAGGCACAAGATAATTTTGTTCCGGCCCTCCTGCTGCGGCTGTTCTAATGTTGAGTTCCTAAACCCTCTAGCAAAGCTAGCGTTTGACTACAGCTCCTGTCTGTCTATAACCCCACATGTAATAGCAGATTGGTGGGAAAACACAGCAGGAGGCTGGAATTGTACAAGAAGGGTATTAGCAGCAGAAAGACAAGGTTATAGATTACATTTTATAGGTAATGATCAGAAGATTCTGAAGTCCAGGCAAAACATATAGCCTCACAAGCTATTTCAAGGAATACATAAATGAGACTGAAAACTGGAATGTAAATGCTTTTCTAAAGCTAGGCATACACAGGCAGATGTTTAATGAAAAACAACAGTCAATAAGGCATATGTCCCTTTTTGTTGGCAACACAACCTACCACAAATGCAATATTCTGGCCAGTGATTGCACCACACGCAGTGACAATTTTTATCTCTTTTATCCATAAATAATGAATGCTTCTTATATTTAAAATATATTCCTTTTGAGGAAATTCTGCATTAGTTGCCCAATCATTACAATATATGGTTGAATCAAAAACCTTGCTTGCAAGTATTTAGTGGTGGATACCATCACTACATAATATCTTCAAAATAGAAAATATCTTCAATAGATGGCATATGATAAAAAAATAACAGCATTCCTCAAAATACTTTGGCAACAAACAGGCAAGCATTGTTATATATTAGCTACAAAATGGGAAAATTGTGACAATACATGGGAAAAAAGGGTCAATCTTTACAATATCCTGCCTGTAAATGTCCCAATTCACAAGATGTGAGTTCACAAGCGACCAGGTAGCACGGGACTCCGCAAGGTGTGGGGGTCTAAGGACCAGCCAGTGTTCTGCCAGGGACCCCCTCACGGAAGTTTGGCCTTAGCTGCGTGCTGACCACAGATCACGACCCCCAGGTTCACCTTGCTCGCAAGTGGAGAGTACCTGTACACACAGGATACAGACAAGGAAGCTGCATCCCAGACTGCGCTGGCACAGACATGATGGACAGAGCAAAAGGAGATCCAGTAAACAAGCCAAAGGTCAGGGCGGGCAGCAGACATCCGTAATGTGGAGAACTAAACCGAGTCGGTACACAAGAGATCAGTCTGCAGGAAGTCAGTTCAGAAACAAACGCACGGATAGGTGCTAGGAAACAGAGTGTTGCTCAAGCAACCATAGGCACATAGGCTGGAGAGGATGTAGCAGGAAGGAAGGTATATTAACCATCAGGTGAAGCCGGCAACACCCATAGCTGCTAAGTCAGTGCAGGAAGAGCAGAGCACATGCTTGTAGAACCACAGGTGTCGGCAGACCTACAGCAGCAAAAGGTAAAAAATAAAAGCAAAGCAGTGAAGCGCAGATCAGCGCTGCAGCTGATCTGTGACAATAAACCACAATTGTGACCATACCTGGGCAACAAATGGGCAATTGTGACAAAACATGGGCAACAAACCGCAATACACAGACTAGAACTGTCTTACAATGTATCTAAATCCTATAAAACAAATGTAATATATTGCAACTTACAAGTTCTTAGATGTGGTATCTGCATCAGCTTTCTTTTTTTCAGAGTGTTCCTTTTATTTTCACCTAATGATCCTGCAAGTAACAAACCTCCTGTACCTTGCTATTAGACTAATTTCTCCATTGGACCTATGGGGGGGTGCCATGGTTGTCACACAGACTGGACTTCAAATATGTCTGCCTTTGTTCATCTTCATTAAATGGTGGATTGATGGGACAAGTATTTTACACAAGAAAGTTAAGGATGCGTGACAATATGAGGGCAATGCTAGGGCAACAAACAGGCAAATGTAACTATAGATGGCCAACAAACTGGCAAACATGGCAGTACATGGGCAAGAAAAGACAGTTGTGAGAATAAGTGGGCAAAAAAAGGGCAATAATAGTAATCGTGGGCAAGAAATGGTAAAATGTGACAATACGTGGTAAAAAATGGACAATCATGACAATATGTAATGTTTCTTAGTATATCTTATGACATGTTCCCAATTAATGAGGAGCCATATTAGGAACAAGAACAGTTCAAGGATAGTCCCTAACCCTCCAGAGCCATTAACAAACAACTGCATTCTTAGAAACCATATGAATTTAGCCACAAATCACAGTTTCACTCATCTGTATTTGTGTCTAGCGATAAGCACTCTGATTTGCCCAAGCCGGGATTGGACCCGCTGATGTAGTGATGAGGTTCGGATTCACCACTACATGGGTTTGCGACAAATCTTGCAGATTTGAAATTTGTGGTCCCCGAGAAATTGTGTCCAAATTCACTGGGGCAATTTAAAAAAAAATCATAATGTTCTATATGACCTCTGTACAATGACCATCAGCTTTAGAGAAAAAAAAAACAATAAGTGCAAGAACAGTGTGCACCTAAAGCACCTCTAAAGATATCACTCACATTTACCCCATTGTTATTGTATAAATAAACAAAGAAATGCACCAATTAACCCTATTATCTGTGAGTAAAACTATCCTGCTGCTGGTCAGTGTTACCCTACTGTATTCTCAGTGGTATCTTCATATTTTAGTAAAACCCCTGCCTGTGTTCTTTGTCTATAATACATTTGGGCCTAGTCTTGACCATAAGAATTTCCCCAGTGCTGGCCAATTTTTCACTTTTCAAAACACCTGCCCTTAGCCGGCTTCTGACTACTTTTACCGTGCTGTATAATCAGCAGTTTCTGAATTCTTAATGAGATTTTGATAGAAATTGGCCAGCAGCACAACAGTTTTGGGCCTCATGCACACTATCTGGCTGCATTTAAGCACAAAAGAAGTTATCAGGTAATAGTAAAAGTATAAACAACTTCATGCTTCCCAGATCACTTTTTTCTATGTTTAGTTGTCTGGTGCTGGGCTTAGTAGCATTTTCACAAGTTTAGGTGTGTTTAGCTGCATAACACCAGGCTACATTGACCCAGAACATAGAAAATCCTAGTTTAGATAAACACGTTTAGATAGAATGCAGCTTAACAATGCTGGATATCTAGGTGTGCATTCAGTCATAGAAAAGCATTACATGAGTCCAGGTGCATTTATAAATGAGCACCAAATGCACCTGAACTCATGTTTTTTCAATGTGTGCAGTGGGGTATTCTGGTTCGGGGCTGCCCTAGGCAAGACAAAACTCGGTGCCCCCCCCCTAATTTATCCCACCCGACTGTGGTCTCAGGTGGGCTCTGCAGGGTTTGTGGTGGGCTTTGCAGGCTGTAGAGCCCCCTATGGATTCTGCAAAGCCCACCACAGATCCTGCAAAGCTCCCTGAGACCCGGCAAAGCCCCCACAGATCCTGCAGGATCTCAAGAAGGCTCTGCAGGATCTGTGGTGGGCTTTGCAGGCTGCAGAGCACACTATGGATCCTGCAAAGCCCCCCTGAGACCCGACAAAACCCCCTACGGATCCTGCAGAGCCAACCAAAGAGTATTGCACAGCACACCTGAGACTCTTTGGTGAGCTGTGCAGAATCTATGCTGGGCTCTGCCAGCACAGTCCTCTTACCTTGCATGGCCTGACCACTTTGGAACACGGCCTCCTTGTCCTCGGTGCCCGACTGGACAGCCTTCTCATCCTCGGTGTCCAACACGGCCTCCTTATCATCTTTGCTGCCCAACTGGAGCTCCGGCGAGGCCTCCTCCGTCGGTGTCTCTGCCCCCTGCCTCCTCCATCTTCGCCCCCGCCTCTTCCGTCTCTGGGGCCACTCGACAAATTTTCTTCTCCCATGGGGGCCGCTTGCCAAATTTCATACTATAAAATAAAATGTAACTGTATCCGGTATGGTACTACAGACACCAATATACACACAATAAGGCCCCATTCATATCAGTAGGTTTAGGTGTGATTAGGGATTCCTGCATCAGAAACTTGCATTTTACTGCAGCAGAAATCCCTAATCTGGTGTTTACACACGGTAGCTATCACCCATTCAAGTTAATGATCAGGTGACAGCAGCTCCATGTAAACGCTTGCACACCGCATGTAATGATACATGATATGATTACATGCGGTTAGAAAACACTCTCCCTGGATGCACAATCATTGCGTCCAGGGAGAGTGATTGATTCCTAACCGAATGTAAACATATCACGTATCATTACATGCGGTGTGCAGGCTTTTACATGCAACTTTTGTCACCTGATCATTAACTTAGGTGACAGCTGCCACTTGTAAATTCCAATTTTGGGATTTCTGCTGCAGGAAAACGCAAGGTACTGACGCAGAAATCCCTAATTGCACCTAAAATAGAGGTGTGAATGTAGCCTAATACACTTCTACCCCTCCCCCCGGTAAAAAAAAATACAACCCCAGGGTAGGTCTTATATTTTAGTAATTCGCAAAAATAGAACTAGGTCTTATTTTCGGGGTAGGTCTTATTTTTGGGGAAACAGGGTATATATATATATATGTGTAACAACCCCAGTCAGTGTCCTCTCCACACAAACATATATATA
>NW_017306564.1:1298643-1316565 GCF_000935625.1 Nanorana parkeri
TATATATATATATTACAACCCCAGTCCATGCCCCCCCCCACTTATAGACCGTGTAGCTGGTCCCGCAAGTCAGGTATGCGGTCCGTGACCGCGTACCTGACTTCTGAGCTGGATGCGGGTCACAAAGTACCGGCGCGCAGGCCGCAAGTGTACCGCGGACCGGTACATTGAGACCCTGGCATTTTTGCCATTCCCGTTGAATATGCCACCCGAGGCAAATGCCTTGTTTGCCTCGCGGCAGATACGCCCCTGGTTGTGTGCATGAGGCCTTAGATTGGGGTGCTGCTGGTGTATGTTAGCAGAGTTAATTGTAAAAGAAAAAAAATGAAATCCACAGCCAAATATGCGCTGCCAGAGCATACTGCCATTGAGGCCTTCAATGAAAAAGATATTGTTTTGTAATACCATGTTCAGGTATCCTCCAAACCTGCAATTTTAAAGAATGTCGCCCTCAAACCCTCATGAAAAGATCCTCTCCCCAATGTACATGTCCTGCATGCAAAGCCCAGCTCCTCATGACTTTTTCCACATTAGCTTTCTTAGTAATCCTAAAAATTGTCAGAATTGACTAATAGAAATCACCCCCCAAAAAATGATACACTAGCCTTCGTTACTAAGTTCAGGTTTAATTTTAAACAGAATTCGCTGAACCCCAGGCAAATAAAATCTGGGCAGATTTGCTCATTCCTACAGATCAGGTTGATTTGCTGGACATAGAAATTTCTATAACTTTTGTTGGGTCTTATGCGAAGACTCTTTGCCATATCAGCATCAGCATGTTCAGGGGACTCTTCCATGTATCTTTGTACGAATTTCCAAAATTGAATCCAAATGCGAACAATTCTGAATCTTCGTTTAATAAAAATTTGGATGTGTCTGAATTTCGTTCAAAGCGAAATTAAATCAGAAATGTTACAGTTCTCTGGCCAAATAGATGTTTTTTTTGGCTGTTGGAGGTTGCATTAGAGGCATGGTCATGTGACTTCTTGTTTCCGAAACAAGACAGATACGAAATCCGAATAACAAACCAAATCGAATTTCGGATCCAAAGTGACATGGCTATCTATCCCTTCAGTGTGTTGGTGCGTAAGAGAAGCAAGATGGTGTGCCCTGTTTAAGGCCACCCCCCTCAAACCAATATAAGGAAAATGTGGCTGCCTGGGAGCCAATGAGACTGGGAGCTGTTTTAAACTGGAACTTTGGTGAATAGCCTGTATTCAAGCACCAGGGACTCAAGTTGTCCATTTACATTTTATTCTCTTAGGAAAATTTGCTTAACAAATCATTCTGATTCAGACTGTTGCTGTGCATTACTGCATGTGTGGTAATATGCTCTGGTATGCTATTTTAGAATTTTTACATTTTTATTAAATTAAAATGATACGTTCATTAAACAACTGTTGATGTGTTAATTAATTCAGTTTTCACACTATAAGTAACTAAGTTTCACAGTTTTTAGTCTTATAAGTAAAACATTTTTGTGTGTTAGACTGACTCAAATGTAGTTTTTATATTTTCAAAGTCTGTTGTGCTTTCTTCATCTTCTGCAGCATCCCATATTTTCACCTCATTTTGACCATCCCTAATTATTTTTAAGTGTTGTTCTAGAAAGTACAAAACCTAAAAATAATGAAGTAGACTAAAAAAAAAAATCAATTTAATGATGCCTTAACAGTTAAAAGTTTCCATTAAAATATTTTCTTCAGTATACATTTGTACATTTGTGTTCCGGTCAAAACAGTTGGGAATGACAGCACTATATAGAAAGCTTTGTTTCCGTTTCTTAACTCAAAGAAATGCAATGCAATCCATATCAGGGCTTTTCCTTCTTTACAGCTGTATTTTTCTACCATGGACGGGACTGGGGTATCAACCTGGGTCTGATTCTTTCTATTGATGCTTGCCTTGTTTGCAAACATCAGATTCAGGTGTTTGGGTGAAGTACAATTGAAATGGTTGTCTGTTTACCTAATGGTACCAGTTACAGGGGGTTAGGAGGGAGGTGTGCTGATGGTGCTCATTCTGTGGAGGAAGGATGGAGTGCTAGTGGTGCACAGTAAGGGAGGGGATGGATCCCCTCACCAATGTCCTGCCCAGCTCACTGCTGTCACTGGTTGCTAGGTACTGGGCGGGATGTCGGCCAGAGCATCTCAGGTTGCTAAGAGCTGGGCTGGGAAATGTGCATGGCCCTATGCTAACATGAATAGGTTAAATCATGATCCATAGTACATAACATGTAGTTGTACTATGGATCATTTACTATCACCTGTCCCTTTAAGAAAAAGTATCAGTAATTGGTATCGTCAAGTACATGAGGGGATGTACTTGTGGGATTGGGACATCCCTAGTGTGTACGTATTGTTTCAGAATATAGCATTGCCTTAGTAGCACTGTAACAAGTAAGTTAGATGTTATAGACGTTTTACAGGACGATTGGTGTCGGTCGATATGTCTCGTCAATGTTGTAACAGCCGCAATACATTCTGCTATATTTGTGGCGAGTATACGCTTGTTCATCAGAGACGCTCAATGACTCCCCTTGTGAAGAAAGCATATCATCTGTACCAGTGACGTGTGGTATCTCTTGGTCCGGGTAAGGCATTCCCCAGCCTCACCTCCAGCACGTCATGCCCAGCCCCTGCCGGCCGAAGCCCCGCCAGATGAAGTCCCGCCCCTACCGGGTGAAGTCCCGCCCCAATCCTTCCCCAAGCTAGTGTAAAGGAGATAGGGAGGAGACAGGGAGGAGCCTCCCTGTCCCTCACTTGCTCCTCGCTGCTGAGGCGCTCGTCCATGACAAGTTACACACCGGGGAGTAACCTGTTAGACGCCGATCTGAATGGAGAAAAAGCTGTCAGCTTCAGACATGAAGCTGACAGCTTTTTCCTCCATAATTCTTGGTGAGGTTCTGTCTCACTTGCCTCTCCTGACTGCACGTCCCTGATCTGTACTTCAAGACAAGGAATGGGCGCCTCACATTTGTTGTGCGACATGTGCTGTCTGTCTGAAGGCCAGTGCACACCTAGGAGATTTATTGTGCGGTTTGAGTCGCGCGATATCGCGCAAAACACAGATTCGCATTGAAGTCAATGGAGGCTGCTCACACCTTCGTGCGGTTTGTTGCACAACGGAAATCGCCTGTTGTGCAAAAAGGTGCAGGAGCTATTTTCGGGTGGTTGTCGCGCGGTTTGGGTTCCATAGACATCTCTATGCATAGAAAAAGACCTGACAATCGCGCCGTTTACAATGAACAGTCATGCGATCGAAAACGCGTGGCAACCGCGTGAAAACAGCTCGGCATCTAAATCGCCTAGATGTGAACCTAGCTTGGCTCAGAGGCATTCGAAAGACAATGTCGTTTGCTGTCTCGATGATATAGCGAGAACAGAAAGACCATGTGACGGACTGTTACTTCTGTTTTACTAATGTGTCTGGTTTCTCTGCCCAAAACAAGAAGTCAATTGAATACCCTAATCTGCCTTCAGCAATGAGACCCGTGCCACATGACGACAGTCTTCCAATTCCGAAACCACCAGAGGAATGGGCCTCAAACTAACCAGATAAAGAAACTGCAAGGGAACTGGCAGTGACATTGATCCGGATTTTGAACCGTGCTCCTCAGGTGATCCACATCTCATAACACAGTCAGAATTAAACAATGTGGTCAGAGATTTGGGTCTGTCAAAACCAAAAGCCTAATTGCTGGGTTCGAGACTGCAGGAATGGTGTTTGCTGTCACCAGATACGAAAATTTCTGTTTTTCAAAGCCGCCAAGATGATATAATCAAATTCTTTGCACAAGTTGACAGTCTCTGTTTCTGTGTTGACATCGAAGGATTGTTCTCTGCTTTGGGTTGTGACCATGACCCGGAAGAGTGGTGTCTCTTTTTTGATTCGCCAATGCTAAGCCTCAAAGCTGTTCTGTTACACAATGGCAATATTCACCCTTCAATACCTGTTGGCTATGCAGCACATATGAAAAAAACCTATGAGAACATGCAAATGTAGCTGAAGCACATCCAGTACAGCAAGTACAACTGGAATAGCTGTGGAGATCTGAAGGGTTTCACCAGGACATTGCTACAATGGAAACACGATATCAGGGCAACTGGAATCCGTCAATGCTTGTTGACTACTGTGGGACACTGCAACGTGATGCACCGGACATTGATTACAAACGAAAATCAGGAGCAAAACACCTTTTAATTATGTTGAACTTAATAGCGTATTAGAAACATAAACACAATTATATACGTTATTGCCTGTAAACAGTTAACTGTCTATTTCTCAGAGCTCCTACGTGATGCAGCAAAACCAAAACTATATTTGTGCATACCCACCAGGTACCTGTCACAATCAGGAAAAACTTTTCAGGATGCAAATATTTTTACAAAAATCGTTGTGCAGTGTTATAAACCATAACTATGCATTGTGTCATATTTTTATACAATTATTGTGACAGCACACCCCCGCCTGCATCGGTTGAGGCAGCGGGGATTCGAGGAGAAATTAAGCACTGAAGCCGGCAGGGGGGCAGAGGAGGAAGTGATGTCACTTCAGGATGCTGAGCGATGAGGAGAGAGAGAGCCGCCTGTCAGATCCTGGAGAATCTGTAGGCTGTGCCGCTCCTCTACTCCCTGCCGCCCTGTGTTGGCCACCTGGCACCCCTGTTGCCATGGCGCCCCCTGACAGCTGCGCCCGAGCTGCCTCACTAACCTTGCCCTTCTTACGGCCCTGTGCTGCAAATCATGGAGCCACAAAAAACTAATTCTGAAGGTTGATTGGATAACCCATGCATGCCTGTTTGCCCTGTTACGTCTATTAAAAATGCCTGCTTGTAAAACTCTTAACAGATTCTGTGTCCTTTTGTACATCAGTGTAAAATGTTATTAGTTGCAAGAAAGTTCATGACTTTGGTTTCTAAACAGTTGGTTGGATGGTGTTTGAAGTGGGGAATCCCCATCACTGAGCCTTAGACCCCATTCACACCACAGCGACATCGTTTCAGCGTGCTTTACATGTGCGTTTCAGTGTGTTTTTTGTTCATAAGCTATAGCGTTTTAGGTATATTTTAAGCTCGTTTTTTGACTGTTAACCAATGTAAAGCAGTCTCAACTGTGACATCATTTCCTTTTCCTGTTTCCTGTTTGTCTTGGCTGTCATCGTGAGAGAGGAGAGTGTTTGTAGTGTTTTGTGTCTAGAGCAAACATGTACTCGTCAAAGGCATGCTTCATGGCGGCTGCAGCTACCATGGTGATGCTTCTATTTACAATACTTCCTACACTGGCACTGCCCTCCAACTGTTGTGGAACTACAAGTATAAGGAAGCTTGCCATGTCAAGCCACAGGCATGACTTACAGTTGCAGCTGTTCACCCCTACATTAAGCACACATCAGCCAATGCATGCTGCTCACTGACACAACATACCTGCAGCTGCTAAATTGCTAAGCAAGAATAAAAAAAAAAGCAACCCACGTCACATGCTTACTTTTGATGTCTTTCATGGTTTCTGTGAAAGTTGTGCACTCTGAATACATCTTTTCACCAACATCAAACCATGCTTGGTTCCTCCTTTCCTTCTTTTTATAATTTGGATCCCTGGGATCATCGTGCAGGATGACGGTGCACGATTTGGATGAAGTCATCAGCTTTAAGAGAGTTTGCTGATTGCTCCATTTTGTATCCTACTGTACTTTGCAAAGAGGGGATGGCCTTTGCCTTCTAGGGACAGATTTTGCAAACAGGGGATGGGCTTGGCAAATACAGGGCGGGCTTAGCAATAGGGTTGCCACCTGTCCAGGATTCACCCGGACAGTCCAGGTTTTGAATGCTGTGTCCAAGTTTCATGGCAGCAGAAACCCGGACACAAGATGTCAGGCGGACAGGGGCAACCAAAATTAAGACAGGGGCTACTGGCCCCCTACTGAAAATAGTCTCAACTGTGATATTTACATATGAATGAGCAGCGCGATTTACATATGAGTAAGCCACGACTCATTCTCTCAAACAAATGTCTGCGCGTTGCTTGAGTGTTCCGGTTTCACTTGAAGAAAAGGTTGCAACCCTACTTAGCAAACAGGGGACAGGCTTGTAAAACGTGCTGTAAAAGGCGCTAAAAAAAAAAGGTGCACAAAAATACGCATTTCCATTGAAGTCTATGGAGCAAAACGGGCTGATAATTGCCACAAAAGAAGCTTAGCGACTATTTCAAACACCATGTGTATTGTAACATGCGATTCAGCACATTTGTGTGAACGGCCCCCATAGTAATAAATGGGATTTTATGTTGCATGCGTTTCAGCCTGGAAAAATATCTATGACGAAACGCCCTGGTGAGAACGCGGGGCCTTACACACACACTGAAGGGGTTTTCCACTTTACTAGAAATAGGTTTCTTTAAAAAAAAAAAAAAGAAGGAGACTTAACACAAATAAAATTATTCATGCGATAAATTGATACATCTATCATGACAAAAAGAAATAACCACATGTATATTCCCAAGTTTCTGTTTTTAACCTGTCTAGAAAACTGTGATATAAAAATAAAGGATGTAAAAATAGTGACATAATACACACATTTATGTTATGCTATACAAGCTACCAACTAATTCTTTAATCCCTTTCAAACAGCAGTTTAGAAGTATTACAGACAGACAAGATAGTAAAATAAGGAAAGTAGCCAGTAGTATATAAAGTTTTCCACAGGAAAGGGGGTCTGCAAACCACCCAATAAATTATAGTACACGTTGTTTCCTAAACATAGCCTGAATGTGCCATCAAAGTATTTTAAGGACGTGGAAAGCAGCAGGTTGCCTGCAGAACACCTACTGGGTCCTAATTGGTATCCACTGTTGTTAATGGTTTCCTGTGGATAACTGTTTACCTTCATTTGTTCCAGGCTTTGTTTCTCAGCTACTGACAAGTTTATTTGTTTTTTGCTAGTGTGGCATCTTAGAACATCTGATTCCTAGCCCATTACACCCAGGGATAACTAATGCTAAACCAGAACCAGTTATTTTTATTAATGTTTATGTTTCTGAAACAAAATATATATCTTTTTGATACATCTTTATGGTTTTGCTATGCTTTGATTAAACACCTAATGCCTTACTAAATTAGTCTTTTTACAAATATTTCCCCAAGTGGACATCAAGTCCTATTTTTGATTTTTGACCACAGTGTAGTTCTTTAAAACTGCAGTATGAACCATTTAGGGTGACCTTATACTTCTATTTCCTGATTGACATTGCCCTTAATCCCTTCATGACTGAGCTTGTTTTTCGTTTCTGTTCGTAAATGACTGACACACTTTTAAAACTTTTGCTGTGTGATTCTTCCACGTCAGTAATATACTTTCTTACAAAGTGCACCCACACATATTATAATATTGTTTCTTAGAGGACAGCTAGGGCTATATATTTATATCACATATGTGTACCTACCACCTCACTTAGGACTAATAAAATATTTAAAAAAAGGAAAAAACGTAAAGAAAACACTTTTTCCCCAGTTTTGATTTGTAGTATGTTTTACAAAAACAGCACAGCTAAACAAAATACAATAAATACATTAATTTATTTATCCTTTATTTGGAAAAACCTCACATCCCTAGAATTTTAGAAATGTTTCTGTACTACTTACCACTGGTATATGGCCAGGTTTGGTATCGTTCTTTTCATAGTTTATAAAAACAATCTAATGTAGTACATTTTTCCTGTTTCACATAATTATACAGAAATAATAAAACTCAGTAGGATAGTGACATATTGAAATAAGATTGTGTAGCGCTCACCCCCGAAGGGACCGCCAGAATAACCTGGGTCATCACTGTTGTCTAGGGGATTTGGTGTCACGTACCTGGGTGGAGACTGGAAGTGTAGGGAGGCCTCCCTTGCACCTTGTGTCCCGAGGCCTCTGGGGATGGGTACAGAGACCTGGTGGACAACCAGTGGCACGAGTGCCAGTGGTGTGGAGCCCCGTGAAAGCCGTAGTCCAAGAAACAAGCTGGGGTCAGATCCAAACGGGTAAACGAAGTACAGGAGGGTGAGGCAGAAGGGAAGTCCAAATAACGAGTCCGAGGTCAAGGGCTGGATGCAGGCAAGAATAGTCGAGTCAATTCCGGGTCTAAACAAGGCAAACGATATCACAGAAGCACAGGAACAGGGAATAGCTGACGATAATCCAGCAATCTGTTAGTGTTCATGCTGGATTTATATATGGGAAGTGATGAGAGAGTTAGGTTACTTCCTGTGCGCCTCCTTGGCGCGTTTCTGCTTTGCGGAAATGACTTGTCTGCGCATGTGCGGGTTAGCGCAATCCCGTGTATTACCAGAATGCGCCGTTGGCGCATGTGCAGGTGGGGCGGAACTCTTACATTTGGTCTTTACCTGCTCCATTAGCATTTAACCGCCCTCTTCTAGTGCCCACAAAGCTGATATCCACTCCAGTAGTATAATGCTGAATAACTTTTATTAACATCTTCACACTGGGGAGAGAGGCCACAGGGATGCTATACATCCAGGGTATAACAGACATCCAGATTCTCCAGACCTTTTTAGTATCTCTGTGTATATCCATTTGTAGGACAGTGAATAATAATTTGAGTAGCAGATCAGCAGCGGTGAGCACAGATCCTCAGCAGGAGAGACACCAGACTTGCTCCAGATGCCCTCTATGTTCCAGGCATCTCCAGCAGCTATCATCTTCCCTGGTTCTCCTCCTCTAAAAACAGCACAGGCCTCCTCCATCCTCCATCCTGGAGGCCTAGTAAAACTCTTCCCGCACTCCAGCCTCTGCCCACCCCAGGCCTCAGGCCTAGCCTGGATGGTGGCTGGACAGCACCCCCAGCCCATTACTAATCTATGGCTGGTCCCGCACTAGACTAAGCACATGGCAATTCCCTCCAGTATATGTACCCTATCCCAGCATGCACTCAAGGCCGGATTTATTCTCTTTGCTGCTCCAAGGCCTGTTCCTCAATGCGCCACCCTCCCCCCCAATGAAGAATGGCAAACAGATGGCGGGGGCGGCAGGGTTGGTTTTAATTTTTTTAATTGTTTTCTTTATTTTTTTTACTGTTTTATCACATTTTTATTGTTCAACATTTCTATAACTTTTTAATTTGTATTTATCTTATTATTTTTTGCTTTTTTATAATTTTTTATGTTTACTTTTTTATTACCTTTATTTATTTTTATTAATTACTTTTATTGTTTTTTTCACTTATCTTTATTGTTCTCATGCAGGAGCTAACAAGCCCGTGTGATAGCATTTGGAGGTGACAGGTTCTCTTTATTGAACCTATCAGCTTCAATACAGGAGTTCTAGCAGAGCACTGTGCTGGAACTCCTGTGACAGCTGAGAGTGGAAGGCTGCGGGTGCAGCTCTCCCCTCTCACTGTTTACACGAAGCAAAGCAGAGAACGGAGCCCTGCTGCCGGCTCTTCATCGTGAATGAAGGTCCCCCAGAGGAGCGAGGGACCCCGAAAACCACGGCAGGAAGGGATGAAACCAACAGTGAGAGGCAGCCAGGTGAGGCGGGGGAGGACCATGGAAGGGGGGCGGCAGGGGGGATGGAGCTGCACACATATTACAAGTGATCTCGGCGACATCGCCAGGATTGCTTGTGCTAAAAACACCGGCTTTCAAACTGCTGCATGTCTATTTTCAGTCAATTCCTGTGTGTATACAACCCATTCAAAATGAATGTGCTGCCTAAACGCAATTCACCTTAATACATGGTGCATGTTAATGCACCGGACGGGAGTGGAAAAGTGGCAATCCAGCCTTAAAAGTCACAGGTGTTTATATGTATTTTCTGATGTTAAATGCCCTGAATTAAAAAAAAAATTGTACAAAAATATTTTTACATGCCAATCCAGACTTTTTTTTTTTATGATGGCTGAAGTAAATTCCATCTATCAGTTTAGGTATCTAGGTAACTTATTCCCAAGCAATCACTGTGAATCTTTCACAACCCTATGAAATGTGCACAACCATATTTCAACCTGTCACATTTTGCAGACTTCTCGGAGTAACAATGTATGCATTTGCTAAACTGCCTTGCTAGACGTTTGCATTCTTTCCATGACTACTACTTAAACAATTTCACATTTCTAACATGTTTTTAGCATGAATGCAGAAAAATAGATGTGCAGCTATAGACAAAATGAATATTGGATGTTAAAGTTTTTAACAGATTTAATTCCCCCCCCAAATTTGAGTCTTGAGCCTTGCTAAGTAGAGATCATTTATGTACACTAAAACAAACAAAAAAGTAGATAAACTTAAAGTTAAATATTTTTAAACCCCCTGTTACTTGTGAAAGAAGGCTGTAAATACTTACCTTTCTCAGTTTCTGCACTAATGAACACTGCTCCATTCACAATATCTCTTCAGCATCCCTGAACTCTCACTGGTTTCTTCCTCTGACCTCATGTCACTACTCTATCCTACAGTGATGTTAGGTTAGGGGAAGGAAGCATTGAGAGCTACAGGGGACCCATGTGGACTTTAGGTCATGGGAATTTGTAAATGGAGTAGTGTTCAGTGCTGCAGGCACCAGGAAAAGTGAGTTTTTATTACCTTCTTTTACAGGTAACATGGTCTTAATAATCCTTCCAACAGGGTCACTTTAAAAGTTGGTTTATATCCTCCTAAATTGTATTAACTCTTCCATAAGAGAAGGCTCAGGCAAATCAATAGTTACTGATACAATGCCACCTATCCAAAAGAACAGTTTGCAACCATTGCTTTCCATGTTTCATAGTTCTGTATAGTACAGATACATTTTTCCCAGCAACACCCCCAAGTTTTATACTCTTTTGCTCCAAGACCTTTACTGTGTGTCCTGCTGGGAGCGTGCTTATCTTCCACATGTTGAAGAACCTCTATTCATCCCTATGGGGAAAACATCTATTATGCATCCCAACAGTGGATGGCTTCTCCATAGGAATGGATCTACATTCTTCATCAAATGTGCAAAACTCAGATGAGAGACGTCTGTAGTAGCAGCAGCTATTCAGCACCTGGCGGACTGCACAGCAAAGATCTTGAAGGAGTGAGGACAGATAAGTGTAAGACTTGAAAGGGTTGCTGGAGGAAGGGGGTGTCATATACATTTTAATTATACTAAAAATACAGTAAAGAAAAAATCTGACCACACTCCATTCCACACTGAATCAGTTTATTGAGTCCTGCCTGAGGTCCACCCCCTGTGACATGTTTCACCCAATCCTGGCCGTAGTCATAGGCAGGACAGTGTCACTGACGAACTTTCAGTAAACTGATTCAGCGCGGATTTGAGTGTGGCTGGATTTTTCCTTTACTATATACCGTTTGGTTGGAGTGAGGACACACTCTTGCCGGCAAGCGCCCGGCTGTCTTTCCCCTGCTAAAGCCGTGGAGCAGCGGTACTTTATTTATATGCTTTTGGTATACTTAAAATACAGTTATCCTTTAATAACTGTGGATTTTGATATACTAAAACTCACATGTAAATTGCTTTGCCAATGATTTCCTGATACATTCAGCTTTCACATGCAAATTTATCAAAGTATGTTCACTCAAGTCACCTTTTATGTATTTTTGTCTCTGCATGTGTAAAGAACTTTGTGACACTGACTTTGCACGACTGGCTGTATATTGTATAGATAATAAACAAAGCAGCAGGGTATGCATGGTACATACGTTCACTTCTGTGGACAGTAGAAATATGGCAAAGGTATTATTGAAAAAGTGCTCATTGTGCACGAACCCCCAACATATTTCTCTCTTCTATAAAACAGCCCAAAGTCATGCCAGTCTGTGTGATATTTAGAATTGACAAATAGCAAACGATACCTAGCACCCTGGGAACAAATAGACATGTTATCTTCACCCTATCTCCATATCACAGCACTGGTGTATAAGTAGCCACTACATAATACTGGGCACTAGTCAAAAAGAGGAAAACCTCTTCTGCTTTGAACTCCCAGTGGAGATGCTTGATGAAATTCTAAAATCCCCTAGTAGTCACTGGGCCTGATTTACTTAGGCTAGGTTCACACCTAGGTGATTGAGCCGATCAGCTGTTTTTGCGCGGTTGTCACAAGGGTTTTTTTTGCGCGATTTTGCTTTGAAAACTGCCCGATTTTCAATGCATAGAGATGTGTATAGTACCACAACCGCGTGACAACCCCCTGAAAATAGCTCCTGCACCCTTTTTGCGTGACAGGCGATTTTGGCCATACAGCACAATGCAAAGGTGTGAACAGGCCCCATTGACTTCAAAATCTGCCCAATACACCGACTAGGTGTGAACCTAGCCTAAAGGAAATGTTCAAAGAAGTGATAAATAGCTTGCACAGTAGACTGTACCATGCAGTATTTGTTTGCCCTGTGTATTGCATATTGATGTAATCCTTTTCAGAGCCTTCTGGTCTGATAAGGAGTACTAAATAATGTGCATCACAAAAAAAAAAAAAAAAAAAAGACAACTGAAAAAAGCAATGAAATATGCTTGACTTGTAACAAAGAGAAGTTTCTGATAGACTCAAATGTTTTTGTACAGGTCTTAGCACTTTGTCAGAAGTGGTGTATCAGTCAACTTTGTTGTTATAATGGGAAAAGTAGTTTTCCTTTATATGAATTACTTATGCAGCACTGTCTTCTGGTGCTTCTATTCTTTCATACCTTTGTGGTCTGTATATTGAATCAACCAGAAATGGCTTATGTGCCTGGCCAAAAATTGAATTAAATAAATATTAGATGCCTCCAAAACCACACCATTCTTAGGATGGGTACACACCTTACAACCATCGCAAGACTTTTGTCTTGCGATGGTTGTAAGGTACTTAAAAAAACGTACGATCTGCCTATCTTGCATAGGCAGATCGTACTTGCGATGATCGCAAGCCACACCCCCTGAGGGGCGGTCTTCCGATGACCTCAATGCCGAACGGGCAGTGTGCGCTTGCGCACACCGGCCCGTCCGTCTTTTATCTTACGAACATGCTACACACCCGCCGAACATCGTACGATGGTTTTCGAACATGTTCGTAAGTTTAAAGTCAAGCGACCTTACAGTAGTAGAGGTCGCACGGCTTCCACACACCTTACGATAATCGTACGATCGCGGGATTTCCCGCGATTATCGTACGATTATCGCAAGGTGTGTGGGGACCTTTAGAAGTGTGCACATGAATATAATAGCCATTAGAGGTGATGCATTATAGCAAGAATATACCATATACCCTTGTGTCATGGCAACTTTAATATTTGCATGCGTAGTACACATTGCACGCCCAGCTGTTTACGTAGATGGTTGCTTTGCGTTTTTAGTATTCATGGATGAATATCAGATCAACATGATAAACAGTGTAAATTCATGGACACTGGTTATGATGACTGTTGACAACCTGTTCTATTATTTCATTCCCAGCATGTCCAGCAAGGGCTTAAATGTTTGTCATTATATGTGTGACAATATTTTTGTGATTAAAGCTAAACGCCAGGCACAAAAATCTTAATTTAAATATATTCCCCAATGGCCACAAACCCTTTGCAAACCCAGTTGTTTACCTGGGTAAAAGTAGAGGTGACAGCATCACTGTGCTGTACAGAGCTTTTGCAGAGAGCGGATATATGGGAGGGACCCATGTCGATGAGGATAAGGGCCTCTTCCCCACAACCATGGCCTGGTGGTTGTGGGGGTCTCCGTACAGGGAGACTTATCTGAATCTGGGTGCCCCTTTCATAAAGGGGCACCCAGATGCCGCCCCTGTCTCGTGAATGAGTAAATGGTAGTTGTTACCCCTACTCATCCACCAAATATACAGTCAAATGGTAAATAAACACACCATATTGTAAAAAAAAGTGCTTTATTTAAAAAAAAAAAAGTGTCCATAAAAGTGTCCATTGAAGTAATCCAAAGGTCAATCATGTCGTCCAGCAATGTAGATCCTCGTCAGTCATGATGGACTGACAGCTGCTGACTCGCCAAAAGAAAACATACCTGGCGCCCGCCAACACGACCAATCCCAACGAACTCTCGCCAGAAAATGACAGCTCTGACCTGCATATCAACAAAGGGGCAGAGCGATGTGACGTCACGGGATCGTTCCTTTTGTATTTAGACAATATTTGCTTATCTTGGAGTTCAGCTTTAAAGTTTAGTTTCTTATTCTTCTACACACAGTACTAAGAATGTTTATTGCCCAGAGGCAGAGATCTCTAATAATAATTATTAGACATTTAAATTTCGTTTTGTTCCAAATAGAAATTTGGATGCATTTTGCTAAATTCGGATGAATCAACATTTTTCTTAAATGGAAACTAAATTGCACATGTGACTGTTCTCTGGCCAATCAGACTTTTTTTCTGTTGGAGATTGTTGATCTCCAATGTTTCCAAACCAAAAACGTTTCACAACCCACAAAAGGAATTCAGAAAAAATCTGAATCGAAACAAAACATTTTTTATGCGGGTTACATGTCCAATGACCACTACTGAGTAAAATGACCAGTATGGACTAAAACAAGATAAAAGCGACAAAATCAAGCGCACTGCCAAGGAGTACAAACTGGTGTTGGTTGTGATATGAGGGTAGAGAGTACAGTGTGCAAGCTCTATAAAAACAGAGAGAGGAGCCCTGTGGTACAACAGAATAAAAAATTTATTGAGAGCGCTACAACTGTGTTGAAATAAACCAGAGGACTCACGTTTAAGAAGTAATCTGCGGGAGGACGTCCGGTTGGGTACCTGGGTGAATACAGACCTGGAGGGTCCAGTGATCTGGTGGGTGATCTGCCTCTGGAACCGAGCGCTGCGAATGGAGGGACAGCAGGCTCTTGCCAGGCTGAGCCGCTGCGGCCAGGGGCCCTGTGTGTCTAAAAAGCTGTATGATGTCGGCTCCCTGTCAGTAAGCTCGGGAGGCAGAGCAGTGGTTCGTGTAGTGGCGGATGCTGGCGGAAGTAGTAGAGGGGTCAAAGGAGTACTGGAGAATAGTGCAAACTGGGTCGGTAGCTATGCGTTTCGAGGCGGAGCCTCTTTGTCAAGCAGTGATCAGCCTGGCCAGCTGAGTCCGTGCAAGAGCCTGCTGTCCCTCCATTCGCAGTGCTCGGTTCCAGAGGCAGATCACCCACCAGATCACTGGACCCTCCAGGTCTGTATTCACCCAGGTACCCAACCGGACGTCCTCACGCAGATGACTTCTTAAACGTGAGTCCTCCGGTTTATTTCAACACAGTTGTAACGCTCTCAATACATTTTTTATTCCGTATGGACTAAGATGACCAGTGCAGAATGAAATGATCAGTATGAACTAAGGTGACTAGTGCAGACTAAGATTACCAGCATTGAATAAGATGACCAGTATGGACTAAGATTACCAGTATAGACTAAGATAACCAGTATGGACTAAGATAACCAGTATGGACTAAGATAACCAGTATGGACTAAGATAACCAGTATGGACTAAGATAACCAGTATAGACTAAAATGACCAGTATGGACTAAGAGCACTAGTATGGACTAAGTTGACCAATATAGAACTAAAATGCTTCAAAAAAGGCCAAAAAATCATTGTCAGTTTTTAAAGAACCCCATCCGAATAGATCTGAAACGAAAACCGAAATATCAAACTGAATCGAAATTTGTATCTGAAATCTGCAAAACAAAAAAAAGAAAAATCTGAATCGATCCAAAATTAAACTAACAAAATTTTCTGCAGGGTTACATGTCTAATAATTATTAACATTTTTAGAAGCGACATACATTTGTCATATTTCTTACACTGCGAGCAGCTCCCCTGCGTTATTGGCTCTGTATATGGCCATTCGTATGTTCCTGTGCAGCCTTTCACTATTGTTAATTAACACCTCTATTCCAAATTTTTATGTGTTAATGTTTTTTAGTTACTTGTACCAGTATCTTGAATTCATTTTTGGAAAAATACAAAAAACAGTATAATAATAGTGCTTATATACAAGTAATATAATGTAAGGCTATAGCCACCACAAATAGGTACTTGATTAACACCCTGTTTCCCCGAAAATAAGACCTACCCCGAAAATAAGACCTACTTGTGACCATTCCCAGGGCCGGTGGTGGCATAAGGGAGAACTTGAAGAGCCGTGGGAGAGGCAGGAGAGAATCAGCGGTGCCAACTAAGCCAGCGCTAGAGGAAGCGAGGCGGCACCGGAGGGAGCAGAGCCGCATAAGCCGATGCCTTCTCTATAGCGTTGGCTCCTGTCACAGGCGCAGTGATACCAAATGCACTCCACCTGTGAGGAATCAATAGTGAAAGCTCGCTTCGCTCATTCTGGCCAGCGATTGGTTAGCAAATTGTTCTTGGTATGGCACCCCTGATTGCCCTTATCACTATATTGTTATACATGTAGACTTTTCTAATAAGACCTACCCCGAAAATAAGACCTAGTGTGTTTTTTTTGAGCCAAAAAAAAATATAAGACAGTGTCTTATTTTCAGGGAAACACGGTATATACGAAGCAAATATATGTGTTTGGGACCATAGTCTCTTGTGAAAGTAATTGATGGATGCTGGGGTCATGCTTTACAGCAATGGCTTTTGGAGTAAAAAAAAAATCAATTAATTCTGTTGATTCTTTACTGGACTTTTCAGATGACTTTACTTATTGGTTTTGAAGCTGGGAGGATTAGTGGACATAGCAGCAAACTGTGAGGAGACCTTTTCTGCCCTTTCATCTATCCCACATATGCACACAGACCACATGAGCTCATGTTTGCTTTGCCTGGTGAATGACAAATACTGTATTCCTTAACTTCATCCTTGTTAATGTTGGTCTGACTAAGTCAAAATATATTGTTCACAGATACTTGACAAAACAATCAAATGAATAAGCACTCCTTTCAACTAGTTAAAAACAGTCTTGACTTAATTCATATAAAAAACTCCTTTAGGTGTTAAGCTATGAAAGGAATATGCTTAAACCTTCAACAACATGATACATGTTTTCATTTTAAGAAGAAAGGGCCAGTATCCAAACTGATATCTCTGTTATAAATAAAGGCTACTGGGCTGAGCCATCTAAATGGTTCTTATATCTCTTGGGGTCCTAGTTGTGAGATCTTCCTGCTATTGTTCCAAGCTTATTTCTCATTCTCACAGGAGTTTTGGGTGCTTCCACTCCTTCTGTTGTGCTTTTTATATTACAAAATAAATCCAAAACGGTAAAATCACCTATGCCTTCTCGAACTATAACATTTATTAATTATGTATAAGTATTAAAAGGCAAAACAGAAGACTTAACTGGGGGTCATTGTAGACCACAAACTGAAAGGTAGCTTGCAGTGACAGGCTGCTGTAAACAAAGCTAGCAGAGTCTTGTCCTGTATTAAGAAGGGGATGTATTGCAGGGACAAGTCTATAATTTTGCCATTTATAGATCATTGGTTCGACCTCATCTGGAGTACGCGGTCCAGTTGTGGTCACCAGTACAAAGAAAAGATGTCCTTGAGTTGGAAAAAGTCCAGCGGAGGGCAACCAAACTAATTAGGGGTATGGAGGACCAGAGCTACGAGACAAGGCTACTAAATTTAAACATGTTCACATTGGAGGTGAGGAGATTAAGGGGGGATATGATTTCCATGTACAAAATGTTCAATGGTGGTAACAACATTAGCGATAAACTGTTAAAAATTAACTCCATTACAAAAACTAGAGGCCATCACCTAAAATTGGTGGAAAAAAAATTCCAGCACAAGGGGCGAAGGGGGTTCTTCACAGTAAGATCAGTTAGGGTCTGGAACTCACTGCCACAGGCGGTGATTTCAGCAAATAATGTGGAATTGTTCAAGAAACTTTTGGACGATTTCTTAAGGGACCGTAATATACAGGGGTACAGGTAGCAGAGTGGAGATGTGGGAGTAGAGGGGATGTGGGGGAGAGTGGAACCAGAAGGGACTC
>NW_017306564.1:1316596-1379762 GCF_000935625.1 Nanorana parkeri
GCAGATATACATACCCCCCTTGTAACTTATCATATGTTCTGACCCCTTAGGTAACCTCTTATATGTATTGATTTTAAATAATTTTTATTATCATCTTTTGACATAAATCAGATAACTCACTCACTGGATTCATAGTTGTATGTGCTCAAAACCTTGTGTGTTATTATGATAAACTAGTTGTTGTGAGGCATAGTTTATGATGATAACTAAGAGATTATTTACTAATATCTCCTGTCTTTTAAGAGATTGCAAGTGTTCCCTCTAATTTATAATAATTAGTTTCAGCATAAATACTTTTGATGCCTTTTTTTAACATTTTATTATAGACTGGTAAATATCTTCACCTTGATTAACTATTGTTCATATGTAAAAAATGTCCTATTCACTGTCACTTATAGATATGCTTTCATATATCTAACTTGTTTTGTAAATAATAATTCTTTAATGATATTCACATTCTTAATACATGGAATGTGATTATTCACCCTACCCCCCGCACCTTTAACAAATTAGACTTGTTTTTTATCAAATACTTTTTTCGAATATGTTTATTAAGGATTTATAGTATTCACGCGATTGTGTTTCTAAGTCACAGATCTTACACTGGGTGCTAATTAACTGTTGAAACACAACAGATAAGTTGTTTCACTCTAATATATTTGTATTTTTTAATATATTTTTTTAGTTTATTTTCGTATCTGGCTATTTGATTGTTGGTCTCTAATTGCCAATATAGTTAATAGTGGAAAATGGTTTTATTCTGTCTCCACGTTTTCACATATGTTCCAAATTAATGTTTATATTTTAATTATATATAACAGACTGGACCGTGACTCTTGTAGACCTGCCATGCCTTGAGAATGTCTGTATGACAAAACGTGTCGGGGGCGGGCCTAAAGTTTACATCACGTTTCCAGTCTAAGGAGTCACTGGTTGAGTGACTAGCCGGCTTTTACATTTTTTTACATTTTAAACCTAAGCACTATTGTGGTGTCTTTTTTGTTCAATAAATCTGTAATTTACCACACTATGAGTGGATTCTCAGTTTTTTCGCCTTGATGGAAATATAATCCAAGATCATAGGAAGCTCTGAGGACGCAGATCCCCCGTTTTTTATCCCGGTGAGGTAATCTGTTTTTTTCATCTTGGACTCGGAGATCCCAGTGAGTGGTATTGACGAGAGGAAGTACATCTCTGGTTTCTACCTGACGATACAAACGGCTTTTAACATCAGAGTTCTGGTGAGTGCATACCCTTGAGGGGATTTTCGTTGGGCACTTCAAACAATTGAAATACGTACTCGATTTCACGGTTGGGGTGTATTTTTGGAAGAAAAAGACATTATATAAAATCTTTTTAGTGTTTGGTGTTTTCCATTTTTTCGTGTGTTTATTTTTGATTTGTCTAAGAAGGAAAAAGACTGGAAGATCACGGACTTCCTTTGGCGATTTATCTATCTGTTTATTGTTATACATTTTTTTCTTAAGCTTGATTTAAATAGAAGATTCACCTTTGGTTCTTTCTGGCCAGTTACGAAAGATCTAAAGGAAACACATCAAAATTATAGATTTGTCTCTACAGTACATTCCCTTTTTAATACAAGACAGTACTCTGCTCGCTTTGTTTGCAGCAGCCTGGCATTGCAAGCTATAATTTCATCTGTGGTCAATAATGACCTTTCGAAAAATACAGATATTTACTTACCTCTTCGTACTTACTTCTTCTCAAGAACAAACTCTACTAAGTAGTCCTTTATCATTCCCTCTAACAGTTTGCATACTATTGATGTTAGACTGACTGGTCTGTAGTTCCCAGGTTGGCATCTTGACCCTTTTTTGAATATCGGTGCTACCATAGCCTTCTGCTGTCACTTGGTAATCTACCAGTCATTATGGAGTCCTTGAAAATTAGGAATAATGGTCTTGCTGTAACCTGGCTGAGTTCTTTAAGTACCTTGGGTGCAGGTTATCTGGCCCTAATGCTTTATTTGCATTAAGTTTTTCAAGTCTTTGTTGAACCCCGGCTACCGTCAACCACTGTGGTATATTTTGCAATGAGCCGCTCACATTCTTATCTTCATTAAACCCTTCTTTTTCCTGAGTGTATACTGAGGAGAAAAAAGGTTTCAACACCTCGGCCCTTTGTAACTAATCTCCCGTTTTCATCTTTTATTGGACCTATCTGCTCTTTTCTTACCTTTTTACTATTTATATATTGGTAGAATTTTTTGGGGTTCCTTTTACTGACTGTGGCGATATGCTTTTCGCACTCTATTTTTGCTGCCCGAATTTCCTGTTTACATCTGTTATTACATTATTTGTATTTCCTGAATGCCAATGCTGTCCCCTCCATCTTATATTTTTTAAATGCCACGCTCTTGTCCATGATGTGTTGCTTTACTGTTTTATTTATCCAGGCAGGCTTAGTTATTGATCTTTTATTTTTGTTCCCTAATGGTATGCACTTGGTGATAGCATTATGTACTTTATGCTTAAAATAATCCCACTTTTTGTCAGTGTTCAGTGTGCAAAATAAGTTGTCCCATTCGGTGTCACATACTAGCTGGCGTAAGGTTATCAAAGTTTGCCTTTCTGAAGTTAAGTGTTCTTGTCCGACCTACACACTTCACCTTTCTGTACCCAATATTAAAAGTAATCACGTTGTGATCACTCTTATCCAGCGTCTCCCTAATTGCCATATCTGCAACTAACTCCACATTATTGGAAAATATTAAATCTAGGATGGCATTTTTCCTAGTTGGAACCTCAACCATCTGATCCATGAAATTGTCCCGCAACAGGTTCAGAAAACGGGCTGCCTTTATCGAATGAGAGGTTCCATTAGACCAATCGATGTCTGGATAATTAGAGTCACCCATTACAACAACATTACCCTGCTTTGCAGCTATTTCTATTTGGGAGTGTGGGTGAGCTGCCTCCTTTTTGTTTTATTTTTTAAACTTATCATTTTTTTTTCCATTTTAATTTCTTTTATTATTTTTTACTTTTTTTAGGGGAAAAAAAAAACGAGCAGTTAACCCTTGCAGTACAGGGGTAGCCCCACTGCAAGGGTTAATATAATTTGTACCCAGAATTCTGTTTTAAATAGGTAGCTAATTTAGTTTTGTTTTGTTTTTTCCTGCCAGTTAAGCTGGCCATACACCTATAGATTATATGCAGATTTTCTATGGTCAGATGGAAAAGTGCAACAGATTCCTCTATCTACTGTGATGTGTGGATGGAGGAAATCCTCCATTGGGCCAAGCTTCATTATCTTGCTAGTCGGCCCTGCTGGCTCTCAAAATACCTGAAAAATGCCTGCATCCAATCAGATTATTCAGGTATTTTGACAGCAAGCGGGCCGACTAGCAAGATACTGAAGCTTAGCGCAGTGGGAGATTCCTCCAACCACACAGTTTAGCGTAGATGGAGAAATCTGTTCCACTTTTTCCATCTGACCATAGAAAATCTGCTAATAATCTATAGGTGTATAGCCAGTTTAACACACTTCTTATCCCAGACTGACAAAACTTACTCAATGTACTGTACCTATGGAGGAGAAGCCCTGTCACCTAGGCTGCTCACTCCTTGGCAATAGCCGTCTGCGTCCTAGCAATAGAAGGGAAGCTGGGGAGGAGAGCAGCAAACTTCCGTTCACCGATCTCCTCCCTGCTCTATGGGACCGGGAGCAATGACAATTACATCACTACAGGGTGTTGGCTTTCAGAAAACAAATAATATTTGGGGGTTGAAGTAATTTTCAGGCCTAAAGTGTGGATTATAACATGTGTGCGGAAAAATAAAAAAAAGCCTTGGCAGCAAAATGGTTAAAGGATAACTAAACTGAAGAATGGCAGCTTACCAGTCCTTAGATGTGGTGGTTGTGTTTATTTTTTTAGCAAGTACAGGAATTACCTGTTGATCTTGCCACTTCCCGTGAGATGAACTGGAAGCAAAAACAATGTTTTCTTTATTGTGTAAACTACTTATCCTATCATCCTCCATGTAATGGAGATGAAGCAAGGCAGACATGTATGAAGTCCAAGGGCAAAAAATTTGTTATTCTCAAGTTATCAGGTAAACATAAAGGGGGAAAAAAGGAGAGACATGCAGAAAGCCCATCTAATGAATGGTAGGCTGCAATATACTGTATAATTTAGTTTGTTTGGGGTTTAGATACACTTTAAAAGGCAAGAGGTAAAGGGTAGTTGTTAACAGAACATGCCAAGATTACTGGAACATGGGCTAAGGTTAGCAGTGGTGTACCACATTGCTAGCTCCCATTGAAATCAATGAGCTAAGTAAAATTGCTGCAATTAATAGCGATGCAACTGACCCACAACATACTTACATAGTTACATAGTTAGTCAGGTTGAAAAAAGACACATGTCCATCGAGTTCAACCTATGTCCATCGAGTTCAACCTAAATGATCTACTTTCTTGTAATCACTCACCTTTGATCACTCACTTGATCGAGCAACTGCAATCACCCATGCTTACCATTGGTGTATGTTCAGATTGGACAATTTTATTTTAGTTAGTGTGACTAAAAATTGCACTTAGCCTTAGGGTGGTTTCACTGCTTCAGGGCCTCCATATGTATATAAATGGTGCATATCTGAAGCAGTTATACCAAGAGCAGCAGTGCAGCAGATCTGCAGCAGCCGTAATCTTGGTACTCATTTTTACAGCTGCTGATGGCTATCATATACAAGTGTTCGGGTGGCTTTAGAGCTGACCAGTCACTTGTATGGTCCTGGGGAGTGTGTGCCCCCCTCCGCCGCTGGCTATCCTGGGCTCTGCTGTCCCCCTGTACAGGCCCGGGAGCACCATGGTGGGTCTGTGTACCTTAATGAGAGGGACATCAGCACACTTCCAGCGGCAGATCTCCCCTCTGATCCGTGAAAGTGGAAGCTATGTGTATTACATCTTATCCAGTTTCAGTGTGTCCTTTCTTCGGCTGCTGTAGTCGGAGAGGAATCTGGTAAAGCAGGTCACTGCTTCATTAGCTTCTTTGGGTTCCATACAAGACAGACCCCTGATGTACCCATAAAGAGGACCTGACACATCCTCTTTGCAAAGTTACATTTTTAAAAAGCTTAAAAATTAAAGGTACATATATAAAAAAATTAATAAAACACCTAAATATTTTTTAAAGTCCCCTGGCCCCACATACACGCACAAAAATGTTAGTGCTATCAGTCACTGTTAGCACTAAACCGATGAGCAGTAAAAGCTTTTAAAGCATCGCCTATGGGTATGGTAGTTTTGTGCGATTTCACAGGCACACACAATTTTAAGGCTTGACATTTTGGTATCTATTTAACCAACATGACCACAGATTTTAATTCTCACCAAAAAGTTGGGTACTATATTCTCTTTCTGTGCACTAAAATCAATTTTAAAGTATGTTATCCTAAAAATACTGGCTTAATAAATATTTGCGCAATTATCGTGCGACATAAAACATTGCAACTAGTATTTTCTATTCTACAGGGCCTCTGCTTTCAGAAAATATCATTATTTGGGAGTATTACGCTGTTTTCTAGCCAAGAAATTGCTCCAGACGGCAGGTGGTTTAAAAAAATAACACTAAGAATTATATTAGTTAATTCACAATATATTTAGCATTGGGTTAAAATAGTTCAAATCAGTATATGGGGAATGGCCCTCTAGAAAGACATCTGTATAGTTGCATTAAACTGCGAAGGTAGGTGCTCTCCAAGGAAGCAAGTTTTTTTTTCACATCTGAATTTTTATTAGAGATCATGGTAATAACAGCAATACAGAAATGTACATCATACAAACATGAGGCAGGTAGTTACTTGCTATTTGTACATAGGTGTTCATTACTCTCCATTTTTTCTTTTAACTTATAAGATGGATTGTAGCAGGCTCTAGAAGGGTACTATAGATGTGTCAAGCGTGGGTACCTCCGTGCACTCACAGGTGATGGCTTGGCATAGTTGCGAGTGTGGTTTCTTTTGGGAGGTCGTGGTCAGTTGTTTTGGTGAGGTCAAATTAGTCCCCATGTGTGTGCACGGAGGAAGCCACATCGTTAAGGCGAGCCGCCATGCATCCAGAGATGTGCTTTGATGAGATGCTGCTAGAGATAAGAGGATCAGGAGGGGAGGTAGGGAAGAAAGATAGAGTAGATAGGATAGGGGGGGAAGAGTATGAGGAGGTGTCAGGTGGGAGCTCTGAGGTCGTTCACTATGTTAGGTAACAATATGCGTGTTTCTTCAGATTAGGAAGAGTTGTCGGTGGGCGTCGGATGGTGCTTGAGCCTCCGACCAGCATGACCATATCTTTTCAAACTTGGGCATGGTGAGCTCAAGCTGGGCCATCTTCTTCTCATGCAACATTATCCAGTTAACATGCCTCTTAACGTATGAGACACTCAATTTGTCAGTCAGCCATGCTTTCGCTATTTCCTGTTTTGCAGATGTTAAAATGTGGAGGGACAACTTAAAGGCAGCCTTGGGGAGGCCCCTAGGTTTGCAGTTAAGTAGCGCAAACTTTGGGTCCTTTTCGATGGTCACTTGTAGTAGGGAAGTGAGTAACGAGAAAATTTGGTCCCAAAATCTGGACGCAGTCGGGCACTGCCACCATGTGTGGAAATAGGTACCCGGCTCTGAGCAGCCCCGGAAGCAGAGTGGTGAGGCAGACGGGTTGTATTTGGCTACCCTCGTGGGTACCAAGTACCAACGTGTCATAACCGTATAATTTATCTCCAGCATGCTGGAACATCTCGAGCTAGATTTTATGTTCAGCCAGGAATTTTGCCACATGACGTCATCAAGAGGAGATCCCAAATCTCGTTCCCACTGGGATATGTAAGAGGGTTTGCGTGTATTTGTACTCGATAGTAATGCTGAATAAATGGCTGTGATGGCGCCAGGTGTATGGGGGTAATCTCTGCATATCTTTTCAAACGGACTCAGGGTGTCCGATAATGGCCATCTTTGTGTGTGGTGAAGGAAGAAGTTTTTAATCTGGAGGTAGCGGAAAACCTCCTTGGGGGGAGAGCATAATGTTCTTGCAGGTATGGGAAGGATTTCATCCCCGTCTTTGTTTGAAGTTTCCAGGTGTGTGTGAGGCCTTTATCCACCCATGCTGTAAATCGGGAGGGGTTGGGATGTGCTGGTGGAAAGTCGGGGTTGCGGAGGAACAAAAGTAGTGGTAGGTGTGGGGAAGTCAGGTCTGTGGATCGGTTGATAGAGTCCCACAACCGGAGTGAAAAGTAGGTGACAGGGTTAGTTATAGTTGGTCTGCGTCTTGGGCGAGTCCAGAAGAGATTGGCAGCATTTGTGGATGGAAGGAATGATTCCTCCAGGGCCACCCATCCAGGGACTTCTGTTTCAGCATGATATTTGGTCAATTGTCCTATTTGCGCCGCTTGGAAATATTTCATTAAGTCAGGGATGCCCAATCCTCCTGAGGTTTTTGGAAGGCTAAGTGTCCTGCGGGGGATTCTGGGACATTTATCGCTCCAGATGAAGTGGAGTACCTGGGATTGTAGAGTGCGCAGGACTGAGGCTGCAACTGGCAGCACTCTGAAGAGATATAGTATCTTTGGCAAAAAGGACATTTTTATTGCCGCAATCCTACCAAGCCATGAGAGGTGGTAGTGCGACCATTTGGTGAGGAGGACCGTTAATTTAGAGATCATTCCTGGGTAATTAGCTTTATACAGTGTGTGGTAGGAAGAGGTGAGGTTAATGCCCAGGTAAGGGAGCACGTCTTAGGACCATCGGTAAGGGAATCGTTCTTTCAGTGTTGATACCATCAAGGAAATCAATTAGATATTTAGTGCCGTGGACTTTGATTCGTTTACTATTAGCCCTGATATGGCAGCAAATTGTGTCAGAATTTGGGTAAGGTTGGGTAGAGAGGTGATGGGGCTGGTCAGGGTGAGCAGGGCATCGTCCGCGAAGAGGCTAATTTTGTGTGTTGTGCCTGCTCGTTGGATTCCGGTGACATCTGGGGAAGATCTAATTTTACACGCTAAGGGCTTTAAGGCCAAGGTAAAAAGGAGTGGAGACAGGGGGCACCCTTGTCTTGTACCCCGTAAGATGTTGAATCTTGGGGATCGATGGCCTGAGTATTTTACGTGGGCTGATGGCTTGTTATAAAGAGAGGTGACCCAAGTAAGGAAGTAATGACCAAGTCCCCACCGTTTGAGAACATTGAACAGATAGGGCCAAGACACCATGTCGAATGCTTTTTTAATATCAAGTGATAGTAGCATTGTAGGAATGCGGTTAGTCTTGGCTATATGAGTGAGTATGGTGAGTCTGCGTATATTGTCACTTGCTTGTCTTTGGGGTATAAAGCCTACTTGGTCGTTGGAGATGAGGTGACCTATCACTCGATTCAGCCTATTTGCTAGTATTTTGGCTAACAATTTCATGTCCACGTTAAGTAATGAGATGGGGCGGAAGTTGGAATAGTGGGTTTGTTCTGTGTTGGGTTTAGGTATCATACAGATTGATGCATTGAGGGATTCATGACCTAAGGATGCTCTGGAACGCAGGTGATCAAAGGATGCGGTTAGAAGGGGCGCTATTTGGCTTTTGAAGGTGGTGTAGTATGGGACTGAAAATCCGTCAGGGCCAGGTCTCTTGCTTTTAGGGAGCGATACAATTGCATGTAAAACTTCATGTTCTGTGATTGGTTCCTCTAATGCAGTTTTGTGGGATGCTAAAAGTGGTGGGAGTTGTAGTCCCTCAAAGAAGCTGTCTAAGTCCCCCTCGCCGGAGGGGTCCGGTGTGGAGTATAGTGAGGAGAGGTGCTGGTGAAAAAGGTCAAGGATGGTTGAGGGGTTGCATGTGAGGGAGCCTGACTGGGTTCGCAGTTTGAAGGGCTTAAAGGAGGGGTCAAGGGCACATAATTTATTTGCCAGAAGGGTGTCAGCTTTGTTTCCCTTCAGATAGTATTTGTGGGCTGTGCAATGAAGTTGTTTGGCCGCGTGGTCAGTCAGAAGTAAATTGAGTGCAAGTCGTGCGTCCTCCAACTTCTGTTTGTTGGGCCTTGTGGGGGCTTGGGTGAAGACTCTTGCTCAAGAATAGTATTCTTGTTCTAAAATTGTTAGTCTGCGAAGTCTATCTTTCTTTATGGCAGAGGCCAGCTGTATTAGTTTTCCCCGAAGTACAGGTTTGTGGGCTTCCCAGAGTAGGGTTGGGGACATGTCTGGTGTGTCATTTTGGGACACGTATTCCGCGATGTGGGAGGCTATTGTCGCTTGAGTGATGGGGTCAGAGAGTAGGGAGTCATTTAGTGTCCATGTAAAAGAGGTGCCCTTAGGGGATACATCCGAGAGGAGTATGGATACTGCTGAATGGTCAGACCATGGGACTGGGAGGAGGTGTGAGTGTAGTACCGAGGGTAGCATGCGGTCGGAGAGGAGGATGTGGTCAATCCTGGAGAAGACGTCATGTGGATGTGAGTAATGGGTGTAGTCTACCTTGTTAGGATTCGTTTCTCTCCAACAGTCAACCAAGGAGTGGGTCGGCAGAAGATCTCGGAATTCCTTGGCCGATTGCAAATAAGCTGATGAGTCTTTGGATCTATCTCTGTAAGGAACAATAACCAGGTTAGACTCATCACACATGATGACATTACCGGAACTGCATGCCCTCACCTTTTCAAGTAAGTCCCTGAAGAAAGCTATTTGATTCGAGTTAGGAGCGTAGTATGTAAGTAGGGTGATTTCTGTGTCATGTAAGAGTCCCGTTAGGATTAAGTATCTACCCAATGGGTCCCGTGTTTCAGTATGGCAGACAAAATTAGCTGACCGGCGAAATCCAATTAGGACGCCTTTGCGCTTACAATTGTCATTTGCCATGTATATTTGCGGATATTGCGCGCTGAAGTATTTAGGGCAGGAGGTTGTAGAGAAGCGGGTTTCCTGGAGACAGACTATGTCAGCATGAGAAGATCTAAAGAAGTGGAACGCCCGTGAGCATTTGTTGGGGGAGTTAAACCCTAGTACGTTGAGGCTTAATATCTTTAAAGGCATAGTGGCCTAGAGGGTGGCGTGCTCCAAATCTGCCCTCCTGCCAGCAGGGGGGGGATTGTTGATTGTGTGATTGTAGGCTCAAGAGTTACACCTGACAGAGGGGGAATACTAGTGAGGAGCATTCGGAAGCAAGTTTTTTCAAACTACGCATACGCATGAAAGCGTTTATACTAGGGATGCACAGATACTTTTCGAGTACCAATGCCGATACTTGGCATTTTCAGGAGAACTACCAGGGTTGCAGCAGTTGCAGCTGGGACCTGGCTCTGGCGCTCCACCACTGTCCTGAAATCATTAGTCTGTATTGTTTTAGAAAAACGGTCACATGACAATAAACAAAAATGTATCAGTACTCATACTTGTAAGTACTCGGCAAGTACCAGTACTCATACTCGCAAAACTGGTATCCGTGCATCCCTTTTTTTATAGTTATGAAAACAAAATCATACATTAAAACAGAGATGTACTAATCCCAGGAGCTCCGTTTGCTCCTTACAAATGACGGCTGCCTCCTCATTTTTGAATTTTTCTCTAGTGTAGTCTTGGAGCTCCAAGGTATCGGTACATGTACTCGTACTTGTACCGAGTACTGTACTTGGTATCTGTGCAACCCTAGTTTATACCAAGTTTTTCACACATTTCGTAAACGGCCAGTGATGGTTATAAACACAATTTATCACATAGATAAGAATTAGGTACACATATGAACATAAACTGCAAAGTAAGCTGGCTGGCAGAACCTCTAATCATATAATAGGTTTACACTAAGCAATATATACCATCTATTATTTAATTAGTTAATTATTCTTATTAACTGACCTCTTCTATCAGCACCTGGGCGATAACGTCATCAAATACTCTGCTTTATGCATTACGCCCTAGCGACTTTGTCAGAGGTTAGGGGGGGGAATGATATATGGTTTTATGAGCTGAACATTTTTTATTAACCCTTGCAGTAGGGCTACCCACGCACTGCAAGGTTTAAGTGCTCATTATGGTGTAGGGAAGAAAATAAAAAAGTTAGACTTTTAGACCTGTCCCTTCCGCCTCTCTCCCCCTCCGCTGCAGTGGTCTAAGGTCCCTGAGTCATCCCTTTCTATACATAGTGTATACTGTATAGCAACACTGCAGTGGAGGAGGGGACAGACAGGAAGGAACACTGTCTCCGCCAGCCAACTCGGAGGATCGGGTGAGTATAACTTTGCTATTTACCTTGCAGTTAACACTTGCAGTGCGGGGGTAGCCCCACTGCAAGGGTTAATAAAAGTTTTGTGGCATTCCCGGAGTTATTCTTTAACCACTTGTAGACCAGGGTGTTAAACCTCCTTTCCTGGCCAAGCCATTATTCAGTATTCAGTGCTGAGGTAAATGACTGACGTTTATTCAGTCATGCAACGCTGTACTGAAACAAATTTTATACCATTTGTTGGGAACAGATAGAGCTTTCTTTTGGTGGTATTTAATCACTACTGGGGTTTTTTATTTGAATGATGAAAAAACATTTTGAAAAAAAAACCTATTTCCCTATGAAATGTTATGAAACATTTATTATCACCCCAATTTTTTGGTTAAAATATAAAAGACGGGGTCACATCGGGTAAATAGACACCAAACATGTCAAGCCTTAAAATTGCGCGCACCCACGAAATCGCAGAAACCAACCACACCCAAAATTGGCCATAGGTGGCGCTTTAAAACGGCTCCCACAAGGCGCCCGTTCAGGAACGACCAATGGACGGAGGTGGTTAAACTTTGTCAATGTGAATATGTGGTGGAGCACTGCAGAGAGTAAAGGTGCCCATACACTGTACGATTATCGTACAATAATTGCGGGAAATCCCCCGATCGTACGATAATCGCAAAGTGTATGGAATGCGTGCGACCGTTTCTACTGTACGATCGCACGTCTTCCGTTGAACAAGCAGGTTGGAAAACCCGCCGAGAATCGTACGATTCTCGGCAGGTTAGTGGCGTGCTTGTTCGACAACTGCCGAACGGGCCAGTGTGCGAACAAAAAAAATTGATAGGTGTATGGCCAGCCTAAAGGTGCCCATACACCTTACAATTATCTGGAGATTTTTGTCTGCGATTGTGTTTTCGTCCGAAAATCTGCCAGTTGATGGGAAGTGCACAATCTCAATTACTGTACAACTGGCAGATTTTTGTCTTTCAAGCAGGCTAGAAAATGTTTGTCTAGTTGGATCAAAATTGACGGGTTAAGGTGGCCATACACCTTATAACCATTGTACAACCCCGGAAATCCCGCGACCGTACGATAATCGTGCAGTGTATGGACACCTTGAGGGTGAGATGTCTGGACGACAAAAGTCTTGCGAGGGTTGTAAAGTGTATGGCCACCTTAATTCAATTTTCTTACAACTAGACCATCATGCACAGATCAATGTAGTTTGCAATTAACGCTCATCAGCACAACCACTTGGCTGATTTTCATTGATCGAAAGGACAGATTTTTGTTTGAGCATGTGCAGTTTGCATCTTGAGATTTTTGTTGTACAACCACGCCACTAACCTGTCAATTTTCCTCCAATTAGACAAAGGTTTTCTAGCCTGCTTGAAAGACAAAAATTTGCCAGTTGTACAGTAATTGAGGTTGTATATTTCCCATTAACTGGCAGATTTTCTGACGAAAATGCAATCACAGACAAAAATCTCCAGATAATTGTAAGGTGTAGGGGCACCTTTAGTGGCGTTGTAGTACCACAAAAATCTCAAGATGCAAACTGCACATGCTTAAATGAAAATCTGTCCTTTCGATCAATAAAAACCGGCCAGGTGGTGGTGCTGACAAGTGTTAATTGCGAACTACATTGGTCTGTGCATGATGGGCTAGTTGTAAGAAAATTGAACGAGGATGAGTTGTCTGGACAAAAAGAGTTGTACAATGGTTGTAAGGTGTATGGCCACATTTAAGGTGGCCATACACCTTACAACAATTGCACGACTTTCGTTGTGCGATGGTTGTACGGTGATTAAAAGTTTGTACGACCTGCCCATCTTGGACAGGCAGATCATACTTGCGATCATCGCAAGTCCTCCCCACTGAGGGGAGGGCTTACAGATGATTGCAATGGTGAGCGGGCAGTGTCCGCTTGCGCACCTCAGGCTGTGCGGCTTTCATCTTGCGATTGCGCTACCAACCCGCCAAAAATCGTACGATTTTCGGCGGGTTTTCTAGCATGTTTGTAATCCGAAAACCGTGCGACCGTACAGTAAATGCGGTCGCACGCTGCCCATACACCTTCCGATTAGCGTACGATCCCGGGATCACCCGCGATTATCGTACGATAATCGTCAGGTGTATGGTAAGCTTAAACACAGAGTTGTTTGGAAGAATTTATTATTAAAGAAACACTGTGGTAATAAAAGTGGTGATTTGTTTTAATTGGAAACAAGCATAAGAACGGAAGAAGTTTTATATTTGGGACACATATTAACTGCACTAAAACTCTTGCTTCATATTTTGCACTATTGATATTTTTGCACACTCTGCACAACACACTTTTGATATTATGATTAGGTATGGGCTGCCTGTTCGGAACGTCCCACAATGCACTGCGCCCTCTGAAGCTGTAATTGGCCAAAGTCTTGCACCTGACCACAGGTCAGGTGCAAGACTTTGCCAATCAGGGCTCAGTACACATTTAGAGCCATGATTGGGCAAAGTCCAATCATGGCTCTAAATGTACCATGCCTGGCACACGTCCTACATTTGGTGGTACAGCGTTTCCTAACCAGGTACCCAGGGCTGGCAGAGCTTCTCAGGCAAACCAGAAAAGTCTGCAGCCACCTCAGGCTGTCATACCTGGCAAGTGTTCGTCTGGCCGAAATTCAAAGGGAATTTCACCTTCCCACAAACCGTCTGATTTGTGACATGCCCACCAGGTGGAATTCGACATTGGCAATGCTGCAGCTTCTGCACAAGCAGCAGAGGGCCATCAATGAGTACCTGTGCGAGTATGGCACAGGACAGGCTCAGGGGACCTTGGATCTTGCAAAGCCTGCTAAAGGACCCCGGGATTTGTGGTATCAAGGAGAGGGATCATTACTGGTTGGCAACCCTTCTTGATCCACGCTACAAGCGTAAGTTTGCAGAGCTCATCCTGCCCTCACAGAGGGAGCACAGGATGAAACAACTGGAGGACGCTCTGAAGAGAAACTTGTGTAACACCGTTCCGGACACTGGTAGGTTACCAAGTGATGAAAGAGGTGCTTCTGAGGCTTCAGTTGGCTAAAGGAAGAGCGGTGGAGAAGGGGGCTGCTTGACTGATGCCTTCCGCAATTTATTCAGTCCTTGGCGCCCAGGGATGTTAACTTTAGGTACCCATCGCCAGCGTCTTCATCATATGGTGCAGGATTACCTAGGGGCTAGAGCAGACTTGGAGAGCTTTCAAGCAGACGATACACTGGCTTACTGGGTCCTGAGAATGGATCACTGGCCAGAACTTAGCCAATATGCCATGGAGCTACTGGGCTGCCCTGCATCCAGCATGCTTTCTGAAAGGACGTTCAGTGCTGCTGGAGGTTTTGTGACAGACAAAAGAGTGCGTCTGTCCACAGACTCCGTTGAACGGTTGACATGTATAAAAATGAATCAGTCCTGGATCAGCAGCAGCTATCAATCCCCTGATGCTGATGTCACCTAATAGATCGGGGATCTCTGGATTCGGAAGACTTCATAGGCTGCCTAAGTTTGTGGGCGATTATTACGCCATCTGAAAGTTATATGTCATGCACCACCAACGAGCAAGACACAATTTTTCCGCACCCGCATGTGACAGGTGCATATCATTTGAATATTTGATGCAGGGTCCAACCCTGCACTGTTCCAGAATAACTCTGAAGGGTTACGATGTGAAGGCACTTGCCGACACTAAAGGCCCAATTTGAAAGCACCTGTTGGTACTTTCATCCAACGCCTGCAAAAGAGATACCAGAATGTATCCAAAAAATCTCTAACCTTGTTCCAAGTGTTCTAAAATGTGGCCTCTGCCGCCCCAAGCAGTTGTTTACAAGATTAAAGGAAAACCAATTACCGGCAACTGAAATGTAATTTTTTTTCTTTCTAAATGTCACTTTTTGCTGCAGCAGGTTCTATACATCGTACAGATCCGCCACTTCGCAGGCAGTTTATGATGACCCCCAGGCATGATATTTGAAGGAATTTTTCATTTTTATTCTTACCCTTTAAGTCAGGTAAAAAATCACTGTTCCTTTAAAAAAAATAAAAATTTCCCTCATTAATTCCTGTGCCCCAGGGCAGTACCCGGACCCACATACACCTTTTATGGCCAATAACTTGCATATAAGCCCTTTTAAAGTGGACAATCAATTCCGAACGTTCGAACCCTATTGACTTGCATTGAGTTTGTATTCGAACTTTTTGTAACAGGTGCACTCGATCACTCACCTGTTCCTCGTTCCAGGACTCCTCCCCACTCCCTAGTTAAGGCTGAACGTTACACTTGCCTGACGTTCGAGCAAGTGTGAAGACGCCAGGCAAGTTCCGGTATCCCAGCACCGAACCTCTTCCTCTTATTGGGCCGGACAGAGCCCCTCCAAAACCACCAGCACATCCTGCTTTGACTTCCCTCCAGCCCTGCAATTCGGTCTCCACTACCTCCTTCATCCCCAGCTTCAGCAAGGACTATTACAATCTGGACTGCAGTTACTCTAAAGATCCACCGGAGGGCACCAACATTCTCCTTATCATTCCTATCAACTAAAATAGCAGTAAGCATACCACAGACTGTGATTTCCAAATGCTTGCATATTGATAGAACTGTGCATAGGGATAACTTGATTGCTCCCATTGATTGTTGTCATCCTTCACCCCACTAATCTAAAAGGACTGCTCCCTACAATAAAACCTCATCTATTTTTCATGCTAAGTAATTGTTGCCTAACTCATTACCATAAGACTGTAAATTCACTGTGGTGTAGGATTGCACCCCCTCCTCATACTTCTGCAGCTGTGATCCTCCACCTAAAATAAGACCTGTGGGGTCTGGTTGTTACACTTTTCGGCCATTCGAATGTCCGAATACGAACCCAACACGGGGGTGTTCGGCCCATCACTAATTATGATAATCATTTGATATATATTTAGGCGCTGAACACATTTATACAGATAGCCCTTTCATAGTAGGGACAGTTTTTTGTGGGATCAAGAAAGTGTACCATGCAAAGGTGGGCGTGGTTAAAGGTGAGTGTTCCCAAAGCACGCGGTTTAGTGTGACACACCTTTTTGCATCTTCCAAAATCAGCTTCCTTTGTGGCACTCGGCATTCAGTCATGTGACATCTTAAAGCCATAAAGAAAATTGGTACTGTTGGTACCATGATGGACTACAATCTCAATACAAATTAGTAAATCAAACATGAGATTGTTGTCCATCAGGGGAGTTAGCTTGGAGTGGTGGCTACTTTACAACACACACAGGGACCATGGGGAACAAAAGTAGCCACCCTCCAGAAGGAAGGACAGTGTCAGCATGAATTCAGAGATGATTTGAGGATCTACAGCTGAGTAATGCAAAAATAAGGTACATTTTTGTTAATAGTTAAGTTACTTGAATGCACTCCTGAGTTTAGTGTCACCTAAAATAAACTTTTTGATTTTATCACAGTTTCAGTGTTTGCTGGATAGCATTAGTAGGACACTAATTGGTCTGACCTGTTGTGTGAAATTTAACTTCAAAAGGATAACAGTACCTTTTCCTAAGTGAATTCTAGTACTCACTTTACCTTCCAATTCTACCTGACCAATGTGCACTAGGAGCTACAGACTATGCTGGGTTGGCTGGAGCTACTATCATTTTCTGAGCTGATGGGCTGTGTGGTACAGACTCTCAGTCCACTTCACTCACAAATATGAGGTCTGTAGCTGAAGGTATAGGTAGCATTGGCAGGGTAAGGGGGGTTGTTAGGTTTTAGTTAAAGGTATTACAAGACAACAGGAAAAATACCGGGGTTTCTGAGCGATATGACACCATGGCTTGAAGTTTTGAAAATAGATTTTTATTGAAATATCACATATAATGCAAAAATACATACAAATTTGAATAAAAGAAAGGGAGCAACGGCAGTAGGTTGGCTGGAGCTACTATCATTTTCTGAGCTGATGGGCTGTGTGGTACAGACTCTCAGTCCACTTCACTCACAAATATGAGGTCTGTAGCTGAAGGTATAGGTAGCATTGGCAGGGTAAGGGGGGTTGTTAGGTTTTAGTTAAAGGTATTACAAGACAACAGGAAAAATACCGGGGTTTCTGAGCGATATGACACCAGGGCTTGAAGTTTTGAAAATAGATTTTTATTGAAATATCACATATAATGCAAAAATACATACAAATTTGAATAAAAGAAAGGGAGCAACGGCAGTTGCAACCAGTTAAAAACAAAATTAAGCCAGAGGCATAGACCCATTAAAAATGTTCAGACATAACCATAATAAATCAATATAATCTATAAGTCCATTCCCTACGCGTTTCGCAACTTGGCTTCTTCAGGGATTTATGACCTACCCTAAAAAAAATAATAATGATGCATTCAATTAACATGAATCCACAAAGTTGTTAGATCTATTTTCGAGTATATAAAGTGCACAGGATATATAAAGACTTGTGTCTGGGTTTTTATATATACCCAACGGAGAGAGTCCCACCACCGTTTTCACCACCGTATGTCAAATTTACTCACCACCCAAATGTAGTGGCTTACTGAGGGTCTAGCTTTCTTATGGAGCCTAGGTGGAGAGATAGTCATGTTAATTGAATGCATCATTATTATTTTTTGTTAGGGTAGGTCATAATACCCTGAAGAAGCCAAGTTGCGAAACGCGTAGGGAATGGACTTATAGATTATATTGATTTATTATGGTTATGTCTGAATATGTTTAATGGGTCTATGCCTCTGGCTTAATTTTGTTTTTAACTGGTTGCAACTGCCATTGCTCCCTTTCTTTTATTCAAATTTGTATGTATTTTTGCATTATATGTGATTTTTAAATAAAAATCTATTTTCAAAACTTCAAGCCATGGTGTCATATCGCTCAGAAACCCCGGTATTTTTCCTGTTGTTTTGTAATCAATATATTTTAGGGGGAGAGATTACACCTGGGGGGCCATGGGCCTGGCTACCCACAACTGTCTTGTAAATTTAGTTTAAAGGTATGAATATCCTTTACATTCAGAGATGAGATAGAAAGTGAGCTTCTTGAATAAGCTTGTGCTTCTGTTAGCATGAGCATTTCTTGACTTTGTGGCAGAATAAGCACATAAGTGTGAAAAGACATTTAAAATGCATGACATTAAAAATTTGGGTGTAGTCTTGCCAAACAGCAATAAACACCAGTGCTGCACATTATTGCATATCTCTATTGTACTACCATTACTACAGCTTATATGTTTTGCCATTAGTGGGGAAAGGGAACAGTTATCCAAATTCTGATGTGGGCAGAAAGAGTAGTGGCCATTAACCTGTGAAGAAGAGTCATATTTTTATCAATGAAGAGGGTAGGCACAAAGACTTTGGTACACAGATAATTCCCCTGTGCCAGAATACTCTTTTATACAGAACATTTCTTGCTTTACTAGTTCTAACCTGACTTTTAATATTGAGGCACCGTGTAAATAAACTTATAGGAGATGACTGTATTTCTACTGATTAGGAATGTGTGGCCGGTTACTACACAGGAAAAACCGCCATGGTCCATAAAAATGTAAAGCTAAAAAAATAAATGAAAATAAATATAAATTTAAATCAACCCTGCTGCCCCCGCCATCTGGTTGCCATTCTCAATGGGGCGGAAGGTGTGTTGGAATGGAGGGTACGCTTTGAGGAACGGGGCCTTGGGGCAGAAGAGAGAGTAAATACGACCCTGTGATCGGGCAGAGGTCAAAAGTGTGTAAGCCAGTGCTCTTGGAGCAGTGGACTGTGGTGAACATCCTGCAGGTGGGTGTCCAGGAAAAAACTTTTGTGTCAGCCACTGATGCAGCATTGCAGGAGGACACCCGGTGGATGCATGACTAAACCAGAACATGCCATTTGCTGGTGAGCCTTGCCCTAGAAGGGCTGCGTACACTGCACTAAAAGAATCTAGTGATTTAAGTATACTGTATTTCAAGTTCCATATATTTATATATTTTTTTATAACTAATTATAAATAGATTTTGTGCATATATTAGCATATTTGTAGTATTTTATACATTTTATAGTATATTTCAAGTTCCATATATTATATATATATATATATATTTTATAACTATTTATAAATAGGTTTTGTGCATACATTAGCATATTTGTAGTATTTTATAAATGTTTTGCTTGATGGTGTCCCTTCACGCCCTCCTGAAGAAGTGGCCAATGTAGAGCCACAAAATGCATTGAAACGGTGTGACCATCTGCGTGAGTACAGAAATATTCCCCGCATGACTTGGATCATTTGGTTGCCTGACATCCCTTATGGGACATCCTGTGACCACATCCACATGAGTACAGAATATCTACTATATTAACTATTTAATCTGCCTCGATTCTAAATTCAAAACCACTACATTTAGTTGGCTCTCTCCTGGGAGTTTTGTTCTTTTTTTCCTCTCCTATTTTTTTCAGAGTTCTTTACACAATCAAAATATATTTGCTATTTTTGGACAGAAAGATTTTTGTCTATTAAAATACAAGTACAAAAGTAAACACCACCCTCATTGTCATTTCTTCTAACTTCGTACACAAGGTTCTTCTAACACAAAACAAAGCATTCTATTATGCATGTACTAGGCTACTATATTATAATCCTTCGGTCCATCAGATATCAACTCTTCCAAGCCGTCTATTACTGTAAGTAATGTATGTATACTCTATTTGACTTTTGATGAGCAACAGACCTTTTAGATTTTTCAGAAAATCCTCTCAACATCAAAACAAAGCATGGCAGTGGACATGACACTGAGAAACAGCATTCCATTGTCACCTCATACCACAATAAAAACACCTCGGGTGGTTGTGGAGGCATCACAAAGCACTAAGCATATTGGCAGCAGCAAGCTATTGCAGCTCCCAAACCTATCACATTACTATTCTTTCTCATTGACATAATTTTTAATTAGGCTGCAATCACTCACTAATATGTTGAACATCAATATATTAGTCAAAAGAACAATCTCTAAAAATGCAGTGGTACATTTTTGGCTTAATACAATTTTAAATGGTGTAGGTCAGTTGCAAAATATCAGAAACATTTCAAACATGTAATATGATTCCAACAAATGTATGTAAGTATTTCTCCAGGCCTTTTAAACTGCATGAACTGAACTTGAGAGTGCAACAATTTGTAAAACCAAAACAATATATTGTCACAGTTTTCCACTCACACTTTTTGATTGTGAAATGTGTAACAAAGTGTAACAAGCTTATGTAAAAAAATATTAAATGAACAATCTAAAGGTGCCAATACACTCTACAACACTCGACAAAAGTCTTGCGAGGGTTGTAAAGTAATTTAAAAAACGTACGATCTGCCCATCTTGGACAGGCAGATCGTACTTGTGATCATCGCAAGCCTGCCCCCCTGAGGGGCGGGCTTCCGATGGCTGCATTGCTGAACGGGCAGTGTGTGCGTGCGCACACCGGCCCATTCGGCAGTGATCTCTCGATCATGTTAAAAACCAGCCGAAAATCGTACGATTCGTAAAATCGTACGAATCGTACGAAAAGTCGTTTTCTGGAAATCCCGCGAATCATATCCCCCCTTAATCTCCTCACCTCTAATGTGAACATGTTTAAATTTAGTAGCCTCGTCTCGTAGCTCTGGTCCTCCATACCCCATAGAGTGTATGGGCACCTTAAGACAACATAGCTGAAATCGGAAAGTGAGCTGAATTTGAGCATTTTTCCAAATCAGCTATGTTGTCCTAGATCAGTGATGGCGAACCTTTTTGAACCCGAGTGCCCAAACTGCAACGCAAAATCAATTTATTTATCTCAAAGTGCCAGCGCTGAAAATAATTTTGGTATTGCAGTTTGGGCGCTCGGGTTTAAGAAACGTTCAACATCACTGCCTAACTGCCTTGTACGGCTCTCACGGGGGACCTGAACGTCCCGGATCGCCTCTGCAGGCGGGCCGGTCACAATCAGGCAGCGACGGTGACCTCTAAACAGGCAGATTAGACGGCCGCTTGCGGGGGCCTCCCGGGGTCCTAGCGAGGAGGAAGCAGTTGTCTAACCTACCTGTTTATTGGCTGCTGCTGCCTAATTGTGACTGGCCCGGATCGCATACCAAGGCGATCCGGGTCAGTCGGATCTATTTCAATTGGTGGTCCCTGAACGCAGTGGTGTATTCTGGTTTGGGGTTGCCCTAGGCAAGGCAAAACACGGGCGTCCCCACCCCCACTAAATTTACCCCACCCCTCCCTGTTTAATATTTTTTGCGTGACCTATCAGTCACTGGATACAGTGCAAACACTGTATCCAGCTTTTGACATGTTCCGCTATTAGCATAGCAGGAAATCTGTGGTCTCAAGGGGGGGGGGTTGCAGGCTGCAAAGCCCCCCACAGATCCTGCACAGCCCCCCTGAGATCTAGCACAGCCCCCCAATGATCCTGCAGAGACCCTGCAGTCTGCCAGATCTCAGGGGGGCTGTGCAGGATCCTGCAGAGCCCCCCATGGATCCTGCAAAAGCCCACCAAAAGGTTTTGCACAGTCCACCTGTGACTCTTTGGTGGGCTGTGCATAATCTATGCTGGGCCCTGCCGGCACACTGCTCCTACCTTACACGGGAAGCCCAGTCTTCACTGCTGCCTCGGCGCCCAATCGTCTCAGCTTCGCTGCTCGACTGGCCCCTTGGTGACGCCTCCTCCATCGCGGTCTCTGCCTTTGCCTCAGTCTTCACAGGCCTCTTCCATCTCCCCCTGTCTCCGCCCCTGTCTCATGCCGCTCCGTCCCCGTCTCCTCACGTCCTCTCATCTCCGCCTCAATCTCACTCTGTCTCTGGCCGCCTCATGCCGCTCAGACCCCGGCTCCTCCTGCTTGCTCGCCCGTCCTCTCACATCTCCGCCCCCATTTTCCTCTGTCTCCACCCCCTGCCGCTCCGTCTCCCTTCTCCTCCTCCTTGCTCGCCCGCCGATTTCTCCCTGTCGGATGCCTTAATGTTTTGGGGCCTGAACCTGGGCTCGCGTGCCAGCAGAAAGGGCCTCGCGTGCCCTCCCTGGCACGAGTGCCATAGGTTCGCCACTGCTGTCCTAGATTGTTCATTTCTCCTGCCTTCTCCAAACTCATCACCCTTTTGTAATTAACCCTATCAGTTATGTTTTGTTATCTGCCTCAAATTTAAAATAGAATGTCAGATTTTCTGCCACGTAACAAACACACTATATGCTTCTAACCGGCCTACTTCAGGGAAATGGTGACATTTTTCCAAAATCTACCAGATTAGGAGAATATAAAACTGTTTTCCCCATAACAATCAGTTACAGGCTGAACTCTGTAGCTAATACCTTGTGGCTGTGAATCAGCCTGGTATTAACTGAATTTCAAACCAGGTTATTGGTACTCTCTAGTCTTCATCTACTGACTATGGATGTTGATTTAATTAGGATTCCTAAGCTATAGCTGTGCTGCAGGAGTTGCTTTAAAGCTGCTCTATGCTAGATGTAACAGAGAAATAGCAAAGACTTCTGTACTCAGATTAGTATATAATGTGAATATCCCATTCTATAAAAAAAAAAAAAAAAGCTGCTACAACCCCTTATTTGACTATAAAAGACCAGAGCTTATTTAATGCAAAAATGACCAAGCTAAAAAATTGCGGAACATCCCTATACTTGTTTTCTGGAATAATGTCTCCTCAAGGCTAGAACCCTTCACAAACTGCAAGTTTTCTGTTTAAAGTAGCTGATATTTCTCACTGTGTGGTAGTATTCAAACAGAATAAATTGTAGTTTGAGCATGATTTAACAGTTAAATTGACACTAAACTCAGCAGTTAAATCTTAAAAATTAATTCAAGTACCTTAATTATTGACAACAATTTTACTTATTTGTGTAGCAACAACTCCAAGCTCACTCCCATGATGGACTACAATTAGATGCAATGAAGGATAAAAATGGGGAAAAGAGAACAACAATCAAAAGCCAATTGTTTGATAGAAATTACAGTTTACTAATTTAGGGTTCTCATTTACTTCAAAGCCCAATTCCATTTTTTACACAGCAGGCATTGGGGTTTAACTGGTTAAAATGAAAAGCAACCCATAATCCCTTACATTCTGAATCACCAGACTGCAGTTTTCTCATGATGCCTTTGACTTGAGACTCCAATTAAAAAATCTCCTACTTGATACTGATGAAATAGAAGTCCATTAATCACAAGCAATGACAAAATCTGAACTAATTGAAAACTAATGCTTTGAGAAACATGTTTTTAAATATAAGACTATGTCATGTTGACCTTGAAAACACTAGGGTCTAAGCAAAAGGCCAAGTGCACTGCTGGTCCATCTTCAATCCAAATAGGGTCATCATGCTAGGCCTGTCTTAAAATATTTTGCTGTGTTACAGCAGTTGTCTACCTGCAGGCAAATACTTAATCTACATTGTTTTAATCCAAGAAAACTATAACTCATCAAATCTTTTTTTAATTTAAAATGATTATCCTACCTAAAAACTGAGCCCTCTTATATCAATATGATACAATAAACACCACTCTAATTGAAGCATCAAAGCATGTTTTAGGAGCTGTAAAAAGGTAAACCTTTTCACTTAGTGGCACTTAAAACAACACCTTGGCTAGAGAAAAAGTAATACAAGCACCTTAACAAACAAAGGATAGCTCTCCTTTTGCAAGCTTTGGCTGTTTCAGGAGCTCAGCATGGGGCAGGAGAGGAATCATTAATTACTTTATCCTGTCCTGGTCTTTGGCCCTCTTTCCACACCTGCATAGAACTATCAGTGCAATAAGTTTATGGAGCATGAGGAGGCAGGTTTGACGCCATGTAACTGGCTGTAGCTAACAGCTGCAAAAAAGAGGAGCTCACAAGATAGTAAAATGTAAAATGCTGCTGGAAGCAGGAACCTTTTGAAGTTTTTTTTTTCTGTTTGTACCATGGCATTCACCATTTCCTCTTCTGCCCCTTTCCAAGTACATAGTAGCCACTGACAATGACTCATCTGATCACTGACATATTAGCCTGTTTTCCCTTTAATGTAAAAAATAAAGTCTATGTTGCTTTTCTGCAAAAAAATTATCTGATTCTATTCTCTAAAGAATGTGATAGCTTTAGATTCAGGGCAAAGTGCCTTCCTGAATTAAACACATGCAGACAAATTAAAACCTTCTTAACTTTCTAACCCATGATACCTAGATGGGGTGTTTTAAGCAAGCATTGCTTTTAATATGGAATTGTTTTCTTTTATGTATAAATTTCACATTTTTGCATTGGCATATTTTTGTCAACTTATTAAATATAGAAATTTGTAGCCTAACCACTAGAGGGAGCTTTTAGTCACTTATTAGAATCATTTTACCCCCGGCTTAACAACTGTTGAGAACAGATATTGGCCACAGAAGGAATGTATTGTTGAGTGGAATCATAGGGGATATAGGCTGTTCACTATGCAAGGGAATTTGCACTGGGTGAGATTCCTTTTAGTTTAGTGAACTAGAGATGAAGCTCTGCTGAATTCCATCAACCAATAATGTGCAAGCAACAATACTGTCTTTTTTTGCTTTTCTTTTGCATAATTGGGTATTCTTTGCTAAGTGAAATTTAACCACATTCACCAAGCTTGGCAACCTTCCCCTGCAATGCGCAAATTGCCTTGCAAAGTGAACAGCATATATGTATTTAGTAAATCAACGTGAAAGACTTACATTGTTAGAAGGATCAGTAAAGCAAACCATTGGGTAACAGAGCAAAGCAGAAAGCATAAGCTGTGAATATAATAAACAAATCTGACTGCTTTTGTAATTACAACTATAAACAAAAACTAGATTTTCAAACCATTAACACAAAAATATAAATATACCTGAGATTACTGATTTATAAGATGATGGCAAAAATATGTGCGGCTAATAACTATACATGGAGAAACTGCCTCTTTTCCTTTGGATTCTATAGTTTATATCATCTTTGCATAATGGAAAATCCAGCATTGCCTTTGTGCAACATTATTTGGAAAAGCAGTGCACATGACACACTAGGACTGCAACGTATGAATTGAACATCAGTGTATGATTTGCTTACTCTGTATTAAATTAATCAAACAATATAATCGGAATCAAGATCCACAAAGGTTCAGAGTCTATAGGTGCGAAACAATAAACCTACCTTCCATACATAAAAACTATATATTAGAATATTAGACTTTACAAAGCACAAAAAGCAAACCACATCAGCTTACAAAAAATGAATCCTACATAAAACAAAATCTGCTTCAGAGTTCCCACAAAAAAACCCTCCTTTCTTACCCTTTATGTTGACAGGGTAACATATAATAAATAAAAACCATGGTATCAAACTTATAAAATCCATTAAAAAAAACCCTCCTTCTCACATTGGCTTTTATGAGATCAAATTAATTATATGTTTGCCATTGTAGCATATATGCATATGGTATGGAGTCAAATCAGTTGTTAATATCTCAATAGATGGTATACTGTGTAAGCCATAAAGATACCATTATGAAAAAATCAGACAATGCATGATGAAACGATAGTCAATACCATATAAGTAAATGTAATATAATGAACAATGTTGCAAGAGTTACTATAACAGAGTGTACATTGTACACCTTGTCCATATTGCTGCCCAATATAGATGAAGGACACGTCAGCACCTGCCCAAATGTGTACTTTGTGTAGCTGAACAATAAGGCAATCCAGATAAGACATATATGGACAGGGGACACAGCAGCCATACTATATCAGCACCTGACAAATTGTGCCCTCTGTATAGATGAACTCATATAAAGTATCCCATGGATCACAAATATTTAATAACTCCAAACTCCACCCTGAAGTACATTAATGTTTCAAATTCTCAAGATGGCCCTATATCTCTGCATGGTCCAGTATGTTGATTGAATTCAAAGAGCACAGTGAACTGCTTTGAGTCCCAAAAAATGCATTGGTCTTAGTGCTCCAACTGTCTGAAAAAGGCTGTAAATATATTAATACAAAATGGACCACTCCACTTGGATTTATATCTTTTGAAGTTAAGAATTAAAATTCCCTGTAGTCTTCATAGAAGGGAAAATGATGGCATAAAACCATACAGTCCTCAGGTGTTCCTCCACCATATACAGTCTGCATTACAAGCATACTGTAGGATTTATCCCTACTCTTGTTCATTTCCTAAAGTAAATAAACCCCAATGAGGATATTGTTATCAAGATTGTAGAATCAATATCCTTGTAATCAGCCAAATAGAGCATGATTAAGCTTGCTTATTTTTATACGTGAAACAGAAAAGTAGCTTTATATGTCTTCATTTTGAAAAGAACATTTTAAGTTATTTGATCTAAAGAATGCTAATGATTGGCTGATACCAAGAATCAGCAGTTACCAGCATTACAGAGGCTAATATAACTCGGCACGTACAGTGTACGTGGCCAGTCATATAGCCACTTTGTGACGGGACGTACACTGTACGTCTCCCGTCACGAAGGGGTTAATATATATGAGACTAGCTGAGCCCCAGATTTATTTTCTAACTTGCTACCAGAACTTGTATCCCTCTTTTGCTGGAATACAGATAGTACAAGATGACCTTATTTCAAGTCTCATTCTTCATCTGTTAACTTATTTTTTAACTTTAATTTCTCCATCAACAGTAACCTATAGAAACCAATAATGCCTTAGCCAATATGACTCACTCCAGTGAAAATGTGATTGGGTGTTGTGGATTGTTCCTCTTTTCAATACTTTTTGCACTGCCTTCTATAATAAGCCCAAAAGGTTTAGGATATTTTGGCACTTGGAGAGTTTGCATAGTAGGATAAATAGGCTGACCAAAGGTCTTTTGGACATTGACTTTGTAGCTACCATTTACAGGGTTTGGGTATATAAAGTGGAGTGTTTAATAACCAATGCACTTACCTCTTCTGATCTGCCATTTACAAATTCTTTCTTTAAAGTAAATAAGGTTTGATCCCATAGTTTTCAAAATATATAGACCCATGTTGCAGATTAGTTTAGTATTTTTGCAGTGGGCATAATGAAAGGCTTCTACAAATGGAGTAATTTTACTCTGTCGGAAATTCATCGTTCTCCTTGGCTTTGAATGGATTCACAATTAACTTTACTGTATTCTTAGCCTAAAATTACAAAATGTATCAATTGCAATTCTAATGTTTCTAAAAGTACAATCACATGTGCATAATTCTTACCAACTTCACCCCTTACTTCAAGAAATATTATGTGGGTTACACCCAGGACTATTCTGGTATTTCATTATCAAACTATTCATCATATGTGTAATATCCAAAATACAGTATATGATTAGGCGTAGCACAGAATTTTCCCCTTGTCTATCATGCTCTCAAAGCCCAACTCCAGTTAGACATAAAATACAAAAATTGATGTATTCATTGACGCATCAGTAAACTTATTTTTTAAATGTATGCAATGTAAGTACCTAATTTTGACCTTTTATCAGCCTCTTGCAGTGTGCTTCACAGCAGAGCTCAGAGTGTGAGAGGAAGAAACAGCACACAGAGCTAATCAATTGTGTTGCACTGTGCTGATCAAGCTGAGATGAGCTCATTACCTTGCTACTTCTCCTTTCACTGTCTAGTCACAGGCAGGGGGAGAAACAAGACCTGTAAGTGTAATTTAACTGCAGCAGAAAAAAATAGGTCTCCTGCCCTATCAGACAGGGCTGTGTTGTGTGACAGAGCTGTGTAAATTAGCTCTGTGTGGATGGAACAAATGCTCCCATATATGTTTTTTATCCATGTATTTTAGCTGTTTTTTGAATTTCGAATTTCATCAAATGTTTGTATTGTGCTTATTTTACATGTTTGACTTCAATCTGCATCGGTATTGTTCCTTTATAGTAATTTTATTTAAAAAGTGCATGAAAAAAAGCTGAAAATCAGCATTTTTTTCTGCCCTTGTTTTAAGTGGATTATTAACCTATATGGCGTACTGCTATTTATTGTTAAATAAATAAACTGAAGAAAATGTTTTAGAAAAGTACCTAAATTAATTGTGGGGTCTGACAAGGAGGAAAACTGAAATCTTAATTTCTTAGCTTACCTCCAGCATTTGTTGGATCTTAGGGCCAGTGCACACCAGTCAGGTCCATTTCTGTGCATTTAATGCGCACACATTAACGCTCAAAATGTCACGATTTAATGTCCATTGCATGGTCACTATTTGCAAAAGGAGTTTGCATGATCTTCCCGTCCTTGCATGCGTTTCCTCCAGGTACTCCGCTTTCCTCCCACACTCCAAAGATATGCTGGTAGGTTAATTGGCTCATGTCTAAATTGGCCCTCATATGCATGCATGTTAGATAGGGAGATTAGATTGTAAGCTCCTTGAGGGCAAGGACTAATGTGAATGTGCACTATGTAAAGCGCTGCGTAAATTGTCGGCACTATATAAATACCTATAATAAATAAATATACATTAATGATCTGCTTAACACAATGCAATAGACCTAATGCAGGTATGTTTTGAAGGTGCATAGAGATGCCATTCACACTAAATGAATGGCCCTGCAGAGCACCAATTTACAGCAGCTGCTGTCAGAATACAATGAAGACAGGAAAAGATTCCTTAATCAACGCTAGTAAGTGTTGATGGAGGAATCTGTTATATTTCCTTCGTTCAGCCCACAGGTTGAGCAAAGAAAATATTGCAGTGTATGGGCAGCTTTACTCAATGCATGTTGCAGCCTGATATAAGGCGTTTTAACATGCGTGTGTTAATACAACAGAGTGGACAGGTATGAATGCTTCCCTATGGGTCAGGCTCAGATTAAGTGTTAGATTTAGGAGTTAAAGATATGCCAAGAGTATGCAAATTACCAAAGATTCACTTTTCAGTGGGAATTTTTTTTTTCTATGTGATAATTGTTGTGCTGAAATATCAGATGCTGTATAAGCATCAGTGCCACAGGGTATGGACAATGGAAATGACCTCTACCGCTTGTGCTGGGTAAAAAATGTAAACTTCCCAGATGTCCTGTGATGGTGACACTGATCTCCTGGGGTTCTCTGCTGTAATCACTGATGTTCCAGGTGTAATACAATTTCTTACAACTACGGTACATCAGAATTTAAGTAAGTGACTTTATGTTATTGGCCCAGATAACAGTTTTTGCAGCCCAATGGTTTAGTGATTAGTAATTATGCCTTGCAACACTGGGGCCCTTGATTTGAATCCCAGCCAGGACGCTAGCTGCAAGGAGTTTGTATGTTCTCCCTGTGCTTGTGTGGGTTTCCTCCCTCACTCCAAAGACATGCTGGTAAGTTGATTGACTCCTAACTAAATTGGTATGTATGTGCTTGCTTGTGAAATATGGACCTAGGATTGAGGACTGGGAATTATATAAATATAAAGTATGTAAAGCGTGCCTCCCAAATTTCTGGGATGAGAAAGGGACGCCATTTAAGGAAAAGGGAAAACCCCTACCACACCCCAATTAAGTACAGTAAAATGTACAGAATTAATACACCTAAAATGTTTGGGTAAACCTACAAGTACTTTTCTTTTTTGACACTCTTTTCCCCTGGATTTTCAAAATAACAACGGCAATAATTCAGATGTCGAAGGCAAAATTTAGTGCAGCATTACACTTTTGATAGTTAAATAGTGAAGGCCAAATGAGGAGGAAAGAGAGACAGAGGGATTTGGTTCTAAAACAGTTCTGAGCTATGTGTAAAGCGTTGAAAAAATTGTTGGTGCTATATAATTATACTATATAATAAACTTACGTTTTTCCTACATGTAAGCATAATCATAGATTTTGGTGATGTAAGGTTTTCACGTTGCCATGTACTACAATGAAAAATGTGGCTCATTTGTACATAGCAACTTTAACACTTTACATCTGAGGTAAAGAAATGCAAATTAGCTGCACGTCCAATTATCCAATTATAATCCAATTATCTCCTTTCGGTGTACAATTGTAAAGGCACTGTGAGAAATGTCTTGTGGAATTATTTCAATTTCAATTGTTACTACGACAGCAAATTTCCACCAAACATCATCTTCAGTACAAAGTGAATGGGTGTTCCTTAGCATACAGCGTGGTAGAATATTTAAGAAAGCTTCTTGAAACAGCAAAACCCCTGCCCACTTCCTGTGCCATGCAAATCTCAATTTTGCAAAGGTGAGCATTTGAAACCAAGAAAATGGTGAAAAGGTGAAACTGACACAGTATACATAATACTTGTAGCCTTATGTTTCCTATGAGCAAAATCAAATTGATGTTCTCCCTTTATTTTGAGTAACCCCTGACAGATATTAGCTCGGTAAAACAGACACATGGGTTTGTGTAATTCAGCTAGAGGTCTAATGAGCAAGCGGTATTACAACCCCTTCCTGGACAGGTCCATTTTTCAGTATTCAGCGCTGTGGTACTTTGACTGACATTTATTCTGTCACGCAACACTGTACTGAAACTGAGACAGATAAAGCTTTCTTTTGGTGGTATATATTTACCACTGGGGTTTTTATTTTTTACTATATTAAGGAAGAATTACCAAAAATTTTGAAACATTATGTTATAATACATTTATTATTACCCAATTTCTTGGTAAAATATAAAATATGGGGTCACGTTGGGTAAATAGACACCAAACATGTCAAGCCTTAAAATTGCGCGCACCCGCAAAATCGCAAAAAACTAACATACCCAAAATTGACCATAGGCAATGGTTTAAAAGCTTTTACTGCTCGTCAGTTTAGTGTTATCAGTGATTAATGGCCCTGTAATTATTGCTCTCACTCCGGCGTTCGCGGTGATGTGTAACATGTGCAACGTAATAGGCGCAGTCGTCGTTTTCACACTTATGCGCAGCCGACGCATGTTTATGCATGTGTATGTATGGGTGGGGACAAAAAACACAAAACATTTTTAATGTGTGACTTTCATTTTCTTTTGCAACTTTAATTTTTCCTTCTATTTTTTTCTACTTAACTTTTTTGGTAATACATTGGGGGTTAAGAAGCACCCTATGTGATAGCAAAGAAGATGTGACAGGTCCTCTTTATGGAGACATCAGGGGTCTCCACGACCCCTAATGTCACCTAGGGACCCCTAAAGAAGCTGGGGACCCCTAGGGACCCCTAAAGAAGAGATCTGCTTCATCAGCTTCTCTCCAGCTTCTGAAGCTGGAGAGTGACAGCAGAATGCGGAAGTGATGTAATATACATCACTTCCGGCATTCTGACACCGGAGAGAATCAAAGGGAGATCATGTACTTATCTCCCTCTGATCAGAATCCGATTCTGATTCCTGCCCAGTGATCCTGAGTGGTGGTTCAGATCCACTTGTGATTTGGGACTTTAGTTCACTGTGTCAGGAACTTGGGGAGCCCCAGCAAGTTTCACACACAGCTGCTGAGAGGTCCTGGGATTGAAGCTCCTCCAGTGACCTATGTGTAAGGGAGAGCCAGGTGCTCAGGTGGCATATCTCAGACTGCCCTGAAAAGATTGGGTGATCTGTGCCTCAAGTGAATCCGGGGGAATGTCAAGAGCAAATATGATCATGGTCTACAAAACAAGCAGGACATATTTGGTCAGTTTGCCCCCACCACCACCACCACCAAAGATCTGGGGCAATGTTATTTGGTTAATAATGTCACCCAGGATCCCTGGGGCTGTTTGTATTACAGCAGCACCAGGGATTCTTTCATTTAGTCATGCGGTGGGCCATTGTGGTGGCAGGGAAACATTTTTGGGCAGTGGGTCATCATGATTAATGATGGCTCTGCATTGCAGGATAACTTGAATGATATTGGATTTACATCTGGGGACAATATTTATGTTTAACTTTTTGAGGAATTAGGTAAGGGGTACTAGCATATGTTAAAAACAGAGGTTTTAGTTGTACAACTTTTGCACAATATGGGGAAGCCAAAGTGCTTCATCAAGTCTTCTCCGTGTAATGTGGTCCTAACTCTAATCTGTGAGAGCCTCTGTCTTGGAGCATACAGCAATGGATACATTGAGTGCAGGTATGCCGGGAGGAAGCCCATTCCTCCTTAAAAGCACAGGGATGTACCAGAAGCCCAGTGCATCACAATGGCAGCTGAAGCACACAGGGTGTCCCCACACCAAATCAAGCAAAACAAAACAAATGGCAATCACACAAATCAATTTATAACTAGCTTTTAAAGTAAGTTCACATGAAAGGGCTTTCTACAGTACAAACAGAAACATTTACCCCTGTACACTTTACTCTAGGGGAGCAGATATTTTGAGATCCTGGTACTATAATGTGGGCCTCCAGATTCCTCTAGGTTTCCCCCAACATACCTGCACATATTTTTGGGGACCAGATGTGGGGTAGAGGCCCTTGGCCCTCAGCATTGGTACAAGGTGCATTGCAAGGGGGGATGTACCCCCCTAGTGTTAGAAGGCATGTAGTCTAATATGGTACAGGAAAGTAAGGGAAGTGAGCGTGGGCCTGCTGGGTTTGGTGAGCCTTCCGCAGACCAAATCTGGTTGGTTTCCTCATCCCTAGCCTGATTAACTGCAGGACTCACAAGCACCCATCCACCCATCTCTAGTGATGGGTCTTACAAACTTTTTGTGTCACGCAGACATGTAGGACTTGATTTACTAATTCATTTGATAATTTTTAAACTTAGTAAGTAAATCCTGTATTTTTGGTAATTTCCTCTGCACATGACTGGGTATTCTCTTATAATTTCACCATAATCATGAAGCTAAAAGAACATTCTCTACTGCTTTAATAAATTAAGCCTATAGGGAATCATCAACTTAATATTTGCTAGAATGATTTAACTTTTGGGATAAGGTAAGTAATTCAAGTATCTTCTGCTCTAAAAGATTATTATTATACAGGATTTATATAGCGCCAACAGTTTGCGCAGCGCTTTACAATATAAGGAAGACATTACAATCACAATACAATTCAATACAAGATGGCAAGGATGGCCTTGCTCATGAGGGCTTACAATCTAAAATGGAGGGGGAAGTGATACATGAGGAGGTAGCTGTGTGGGGATGAATTGTTTGAGAACGTGATGGTTGAGCGGTTAGGTTGAGTCTTTAGGGAATGCCTAAAGGCAGTCAAGGTGGGAGACAGACAGACAGGTTGGGGGTAAAGAGTTCCAGAGGATGGGAGAGACTCTACAGAAGTCCTGGAGGCGAGCATGGGAGGAGTTGACAAGGGAGCTGGAAAGCAGGAGGTCTTGGGATGAGCGGAGCAGACGGTTAGGGTGATACTTTGAGACAAGGTTTGAGATATAGCATATGCCTCAGCTCGACTGAGCCGCGGTGAAAGCCGAAGCTGGCCGAATGGCCCGCCATTGGCCGGACGACAGCCTGCTTCTGACAGCTGGGCAGAGCCAGCCGTCATCTCACGGCTGGCTCCGGCCACTTTCAGAGAGATCAGCGTCCCTGGTTACCAGCTTACCAGGGACGCTGTCATTACACACTGAGAGCGGCCTCTCCATGTTCTCAGTGTGTAATGACAAATGGCGTTCCTGGTTACCTGGTAACCAGGAACGCCATTTGTCATTACTCTCCCGGACTCTCTGAGAGTCTAATACGACTCCCGTCCGCCCGGGAGAGAAACACTTTCTCCCAGAAAGGTTCACTCTGCTCGATCGAGCAGAGTAAACATTTCCCTGCTCTTTTTTTTCTTCTGACATCGGAGCCGTTTGCTGCGGTCAGAATAAAAAAAAAAATCACCATAGGAATGCATAGCTATATTACTATTGGCTATTTCAATTTTCAATAGCCAATAGCAAACTAATATTGCACCCGCACACTGCTGCTGTCAATCAGCAGAGGGGAACCTGCAGTTCTCCATCAGGTCCCCCTCTGGTGATTGACAGCAGCAGACGGCGGGTGCAATAGCTAGTTTGCTATTGGCTATTGCAAAGTGAAATAGCCAATAGGAATCTAGCTATGCTTTTATTCTGACGGCAGCAGAACCACCCGGCCAAAACAGTTCGGCTGAGCTGGCTGTCACTGCTAGATCCGTCCAATCGTCTTCTATTTTATGTTTTACATGTTCGGCCGACCCGAAGCCAGCCGAAGCCACCCGATGTACGGCTGATTTCAGCTGATATACGGCTGGGATCAGCCGTAGCAGCCTGAAGTGAATAGCCAAACAGCGTTCGGCTCACTTCGCTTCGGATTGGTTAGTCACTCGGCTGCCTATGGCAACTTAGTGAATAGACCCCTATGCTTTTGCAAACATCTCTTATCTGAAGATTTTGCAATTTACAGTTTTTTTTTTAAATGGTGCAGATGAAACATGGTGCTTGCAAAGACAGAGATTGAACAAAAATTGCACTTTCTATGACTGGATATCATTAGAAAAAATCATACGTTGCAAAAGAATAGCAGTTAAAGAAATAGAATGGTATGCATATTGAAATGGTAAACATATTACTTTGCACTCCAATTTACATATAAGCATTACTCTTTACTCATTTTTACTAAATAGGTCAACACTATGGGGAGATGAAAGTGCAGGATGCAGCTGCCAGTTTTAAAGCTGCGCTGTGGAGGAACGAGATACACCACACTCTCCTCCTCAAACTTCAATATTTTTTGCAAAAATAATTTTCTAATTCAACACATAGAACTAGTACAAATTTCGCCTCACACATGGCAATACCCTAAAAATATAAATAGTTATGTTTATGGGAAAAGGGAAAGTTTAAAGCAAATTAATCACATGTGACATTTAGGGTCCATTCACACTATGTGCAGTGAGTTGCATTTTTCTGCACTTGATCAATGCCACTTAGGGCTTGTTCACACCCTCTCCAGACCAGATCTGGATGCATTTCTGCAAATGCATGTACTGTATGCATGTATGTTCTAAAATATCCACCTTATAAACAAAGCTATAATGAAAATGTAAAAATTATACTTGGTGATATTGAATAATGTGACTAGGGACTGGGTACATTTTCCTATGGTTGGAAAGGATGTAGGCCAGAGCACACTGCAGGAGAGCAACAGCCCGGGTAAAACATTACCAAGCTGTCCTACAGCTAGTATGTATGGTGGCAGGAAGCACACTGGGCCAGTGATTATGTCAGCTCTCTGGGGGTAGGCTGAGGGGTAGCTGACCCCATGCCATCTTGTGCCAGGAAAGTTTGTGTGACAAGGGCACAACCTGCTGGCACATGTCCTCAACCTGGTGGTGTAGTGTTTCGTAGTTAAGTACCCTGGCTTCCATGATGCCCTGCAGTATACCAGAAGAGTGTGTGACCACTTTAGGTGGTCATACCCAAGCTGCCTGCCAAGTACCAGCCATGAAATCACCCACACACTAAAACTCAAAGTTGGCCATGCTGCAACTGTACATACACTGCCATGATTGCACTTGCAGCAGTGGGCCGTCAATGAGTGTAGGAGTATTGGATGACAGCAGGCTTTGGGGAAATGTGGTGCTTTTCATCATTCGAAGAGGTGATCAGAGTGAGGAACAATGACAAGCCACAGATTAGCATCAATATCCCTCTGGTGTTCCTTCTGAAGCACACACTGTTTGTTGTAATAGACTGGGCACTGGAGGCATAGCAGCACGAGGAAGAGAATTAATTCATGCTGTATCAGGGCCTGTGGCATCGATTCACACCTGACTCCATCACTGTAAGGTAGCAGCAAGCTGAGGATAAGGAGGAGGGTTGGGGTGCTGGTAGAGAGGAGGGTGACAGGGGGCAGGCTCCCAGGAGTACATTTTACCCCTCCCAAGCCCCAGGAGTTGTATATGGAATGAACTCCAGGACATAAGTAACACCAAGAACTCAAGTTCTTCTGCCACCAGAAATTTGTGGTACATTAGCTCATTCATACTGCATTTCATTTGCAGGGGCCCCAAGATTCAGGCAATTAAAGAGAAGGACCATTACTGGTTGACTACCCTTTTGGATCCCCACTAAAAGGTAAAAAAAATCAGATCCCATCCTGCCATCGCCAATTGGAGCAAACATGCACAATTTGAAGGAGGTGCTGCAGAAAGACCTCTTGGCTGACTTTTCAGAGAGTGGCAGGATGTTTATCGTCAACATGCCTAAAATCCTCAGGTTGGTGGAAAGAAGGAGCAGCGGTGGTGGTTGCTACCTCAGCAACACTTTAAAGTCGTTCCGTAGAATGCTTTGTGTGGGCCTGGCTGCACTTAAAGTATATAGTCTCGGATTACCTCGGATTCAGGGTGGATGCCATCAACCTTTGGATCAACTGAGGATCTCCAGAATTTTGGGTGTCCTGGACCACAGTCAGGGCTTTCCCAGTATGCAGTTGAGCTGTTTCTCGCTCTTTCACTGTAGCCCAGCAAAACCGCTTACATAATGTGTAGTGAGTCTGTGCTATATTTCTGGTAATTGTCCCTGAAATAACTGCCTCTCCCTCTTACATTGCATCCCAATAAAGCTTACTTTTTCTTCAGCCACTGTGCTACATATGTCTTGGAATTGTCTCTGAAATATGGCACTGTAATTTTTATATTAGCATGACAACTGCCAGTGGCGTCACAAGGGGGATGCGGGGGGTGCAGCCCACACTTGGGTGACACCATTGCAGGGATGACACCAAAATGACTGGCAGTCATTTTGGTGCCACCCCCTCTAAAAAGTCGGGCACTCGTTCATGGACCTAGAGCCTGACAGTGTCAGGAGAGAGGAGGGGACCCGGCAGCATACCTCATCCTGCCAGGTGAACGTTCCCTCCTCTCTGTGCCGGCGTCCAACACTAATATGGCCGCCGGCAGGCGTCAATCAGATGGCCACTCATGCCTCGGGACACCCCTGACAACTGCCTCATATCTGGAATTTGGGGTTGTAGTTTAAAAGTGTTTGTGCTCTCTGTGTTGACATTTTATTAAACTTTTAGATAATAAAGTGTAGGACTGCATATAAAGAAAATCACAAGCTGTGATACTGTTTTGACACTGTTTTTCTATTGTTCCAAAGTTGACGGTTTCAGTTTTTGGAAGTATGAACCTTCTAAAAGCTTCTTGATCTTTTGTGTCTGCTACTTCCACCACTCACTTCTATCCTATTGCTACTAGATTTAAAAAAAATATATCAAGTGACGCAGTAAAAACTAACTAAAACAAGAATTTTTATGTTGCAATGAACTGGATTGGGGTGCAACTGCTGTGTGTAAGCCAAGGAATATTGTAAAAGTAAAAAAAAATATTACACATGTAAATATGTGATGCAAATTATGTGATGTCAGAAAGCAGTGTCACTGATGCTGTCCATGCAAATCTTACTGTTCTGTAACACCACATACAGCTGAAAGGCGTCTCATAAACATGTCCTTTGTATGGCAATTGTATGCCTATTAGCCTTGAAAATGGCCAGAATTAATTTTCAAGATTTGCCCCCTACCGTATTAACTTCTTTGGGGTTTGGATTAAAGTTCACAGAATCTGAAATTACAGCAAGTTAGATGAACACCCGGTGAATTGAGCCAAGGCACATTCTCTCATACCTATAGGTGATCTTGCAATTTGACACAAAATAGGTATAATAGTGTTGAATAAAGGTTGCCAAATTTACAATTTTGTGTATTTTCATTTATCATTATTATGCAAATGGACATGATTTGAAGTCGAAATGTATTTGATGTGGCTGCTATATCTCTATTTATTGTGTTTGCATGGACTAATCATTTTATCTTATTTATCTTATTTTATATATAGTTTTGATAAAGCTTTGCAGAAGGCTCAAGGGATGTACAAAATCTAGAAAAGTATATTTTATAGTTTATCTTCATTAGGAAAATCTTTGATTTAGAGTATATGACTGAGCTTTACAGTTTATATGTACATATCAAAGGTACATATTACATTACAATGTTTACATATAGTTTCATAGAATTTGATGTGGATGCAGGTTTTATCCTTGACATCATTGACTGAATCAGAAGTGTTGCATGGATCAGCAAGCAAACGAGTACAATGCTCAACCTGCAGCATCAGGCTTTGTGTGTATGTACAGTGTGTAATATGTCATATCCACAAGGTGGCGTTTATTTAAAATTTAGAGAAGCTTTGAGAAGAAAGAAATGCAATTGTGCAATTCCATGATACATAATACAAATAAGAATGTGCCGAGCAAGAAACCAACAACAGTGTAACTAAATCCCACTCACATCCATGTGTTTAGTATTGCAACAAAATATACAGGGTTATTCACAAAAGGGTGAAGAGTTTGGAGAAGGCAGGAGAAGTGAACAATCTAGGCCAAAATAGCTGAACCGGAAGGTGAGCTTAATTGGAGGATTTGTCCAAATCAGCTATTTTGGCCTAGATTGTTCACTTCTCCTGCCTTCTCCAAACTCTTCACCCTTTTGTGAATAACCCTGATAGTGTAATCCAGCGTCAATCACAATGAACAACGTTTTCTGACTCACCGAAAACAGACAAGTCTCGATGCCCGCTGACCCGACCGCTCATGCCGAACTCTTTCATGGAAATGTTTTTAAGTTGGCTAATTAGCAAATTGTGGTTGCCATAGCAAATCTTGTTTTTTTTCAGGTCAGTGTAACGCCAGATTGACATGTTTCATGGAATTACGTGAACAAACAAAAACTTAGGGGGTTTATCACTAAACAGCTGAAGGATTTAGCCGAACATTTGGCTAATCTTTTCGGCTCACTTTGGCTACAGGAACCCTTCGGTTCCTGTAGTAGGGCATTACACTTCTTAACTACTCTTACTGGAAATATTGCAGCAAAGCAAGTAGACCTACCCTGGTCCAAGTTGGTCCACAGTCCAACGTATAAAGGGTTCAAGGGCAGATTCAGCTCGCTCACAAACATGACAATCAGAAAACATAAAGTGTGATCTCACATCTGTAAAATTAATGTTTCGTCCTTATTGCAAACTCAGCAATAAAGAACAGGAACATGCAACACAGATACTGTATGATGAAATTGAGTGTATTGCTCAATGCATAAGCGATAAAGTGTTCCTATGGTTTTTGCAGAGTTTGCAATAAATAAAAATGTTCAGGTTTACCATTGTGCAATCTTTCAATATGTTTCAGGCAAATAGGCAACATTACTTACTTTTTTTTCCATCAGAAAATTATTAAGCGGAATGTCATTGTTGATCTTATGGTATACAGCTACTAATGCCATCCCATTTTCAATCACTTATTTTCACAACTACTTTTTATCTTCCGTCCAATATAGTGCATTATTAGCCCAAACTTTTTTTTAAGTTTTGGATAGAGTATGGAAGGGTTAAACCCCTGCCCGTTCCCTTTTTGCTGTCTGTGTACCAATAGGGACATTTCCCTTCATATCCTGTCCCAGAGACACAAATGTAAATTAGGAGCAATCTCCTGATTGAAGGATTTCCCCTTACTTTCTGCTCAGGGGACAGCTCTAAAATCTTAGATTTTTGCTCACTTTTTGTCTTTGTGACAATAGTCATCAGAACAAATAGGTAACTCTCCCAATGGGAACATTCTCAACTTCTGTTATGAGACTGTAGCAGGCTATTAGGAAGATCAGTATCAAATACATTTATAGACTCCAAATTATCTCACATCAATAGTATTTCCAAAGTAGAGATTTAAACAACTTTTCTTTTATTAGATTATGCTCTACTGTGCACTTTAATATGTTTTCTTATAGTGTGTCTTTTTTGCATTATTTTTCTACATTCATTATATTTCCTCGAGTTAATGTATTAACATTAACCTTTTTTCTTTTCTCTAAAAAATGTGCATTAATGTATATAACTGCAAAACTAAGTATTGTTGTAAAATGTCAGTTTTTCTTTGCTATCTTGTACATGTGGCATTGGTGCCTTCAGAATGTTTAGATATTTAGATCCAAGCACCTAGTTATAATTGTTATGCTACAGCACTGCAAATGTTTGTCAATAAACATTTAAACAAATATTTAAGACTCTCAATGAATATTTTTGTTTTCTTGTTTATTCTGTACATGTCTCTATAATATAGATTTTTTTTAGCTTTGCTTGTTTCATTCCTTGCTGTTTTCCTGCCTCTCTGATTTGCAAATGAGCCTGATAGACAGTATTCCTGAGGACATAAGCTTCTTCAGCAGATCATCACAACCGCCTGGGATGAGAAGAAGGAAAAAACAAAGTTTATTTGTGCTTGAGCAATTATTCTGTCTAGGGGAAGAACGAGGTGTCAAAGTATCAAAGTGAAATTCAAGAGAGTTTCAAGCAGACAGGACTTGAAGGAGAGAATTGGGAAGTAGGATTGCTCTGTCCTTTGTCATGGTAATAATGAAGTTGAGCTGCAAAGGCGCAGACAATAGAGCAAGTTACTGTACTATAAACTATTTCCTGTCAGAAAGGTTCTCATGGCACCTTTAACAGAGCTGCTGACTAGAAAACTATAAAATCAGTTCATGTTTGACCAAATGCTCATATTTCAAAATTGTGTTTTCACTTTGGGTAAATGAACTAGGGAACTGGGGATACTCCATAGGGGGTCACTTTAGTTCTGCTTATTCCACACACAAAAAATAGTACAGGGATTAAAGTGAACTTGACCTGGTCCAAAATTGATTTAATGTAGCAACACTACTAAAGTGCAGGCACTTGGTGCCTGGAAGTAGCTGTGTTAGTCTTCAAATGAATCCCTAAGCTCTTTGCAGCCCCTTGGATCGTAGGCTCAGGCAGTATACAGAGCTTTGGCATTTTTCCATGTCAAAGTTAATTCCTTCCCTTCCTAGCATTAGGTTCATCCTTTTCATTCAATTATCAAATGCCAGAGTCTTTACTGCCACATGTAGTTTGGCATTTGATATCTGACACTTGGAGAGTACATCCAAGAAAAAGAGGTGTCAGCACGTACTAATAACTGCACGTCAAACTGACAGAACTACAACAGTAGATCATAATTATTTTTCATGTTTCATGCTGTATATCGCTTATCCGCAGAGTGGAGGAGCAGAGGCAGTGATAGTTGGACCACCATGGAGCAGTGGTAGCTTGCTTGATGACTTGGAGAGAAGTTCAAACACTGTGAAGCTTCACAGGCATTTCAAAGACTATCATAGGTACTTGCATGCACTAGTGTGTTTTTAGATTCCTAGTTGTAGAACTGTGTTACCTGGTGCACATACATCAAATAGGGTGGCATTCAATAGTTTGCTGCAGTTTACTGCTATTGCAGCTGTGAGACTATTAAAACCCGTTCTTTGCCATGACAGATAGTATAAATTAAAGTGGACCTTTACTCCATTTGACTAAAAATCACATCAGCATACAGCTCTGCATACTGATATGAAATCATCTTACATTCATTAGCTATTAACATATTTTTATTTGACTTACAATTGTATTTTCCACTTCCTGCCACTTTGGCACAAATGAAGTATCCATGCCCAAGTGTTGCATCCTGGGAAGGTTACATTAGGAGTGCATTGCTGGGAAATCTAATCTGTAATCTCATGAGATCTCAGGGAAAGGTATTTTCCTACCATGAGATGATGTGCATGGCCACATGTCCTAGTCACATGTGCCAGAGTTTCTAGGAAGTAAAGGGAGATATAGTAATCTGACCTTAGTAAAAAATGCCCACTGTGAGAAGAATGGGGAAGAAAAGAAAAATTAAGCATGTAAAGAATACAAAGCAATTATATAGAAGTATGTGTTTGTAAATTGTAATTACTAAACATTTCTAAATGTGTCTTTGTTGTTATTTTTGAAGATATGGGTAAAATTCCTCTTTAAGTGTAATTGTGAAAGTTAACTTTAGTCAAAAGGGGAACAGAGTAGGGAACAGTTAGAACCACCTCTGTTAGGTCTGATTTTTTTTCATGTCTATAACGTGTGGAAAGATTTTATCTCACTTTTTGTCCTGGTGACAATGTTGTCATTGTAGCAGGAAATGAGGGTAAATCACTAGTGGGAACACAGAAACAGGAACAGCTAACAAAGATTCTAACCTTTCCTCTTTGTGACTGTGATCTCACATTCCACCCCACTCACAAAGTCGGATAGAAGTGACATTTCAGAACTGATCAGCTGTTCCAGGGCAGATCAGGACTCCTGAACATACGATTTGCGATGCCGATCTGCCCTGGAACAGCTGAGAAAGCGTTGGAATGCTTGACCTATTGGCGGTCACACATTCCACCACCAAAAAACTGGGCGGGATTACGTTGAAACGTGTGACCACGTCACCGGTCACACATTCACCGGTCAACAATCACAATTTTTCAAATTGCAAATATTTACATACTTAAGCTTTCCATTCCTCCACCATAGGGGGATACTTAGAAACCCATTTAACAACTATTAATTTTCTTGCCAGGAATAGCAATCTAAGGAATCCCACTCTCTGGTTTGCCTCAATATTACCAACATCAACACCTCCCGGGATGCATGTACCAGGATCAGGAGTCAGGGTAACACCATACACTTTATTCAGAGTGTCTATTACTTCCTCCCAATACCTCTTGAGCTTCAGGCATCTCAACAAAAGAAAACAACATGAGTCGTTTCTTAACCCAATTCTGTATAAAAAATCTGGAGTACAATGCACTCTATGTATAATAAATAGTTGGGTCAATCTATGTGACAAAGACAGTGAAACCTGTAGAACTGACTGAAGTATCCTCTTCCACTACTCCACTGAGATTTCCCCAATATCCTACAACCATTTATTTTTGCACATCAATGGAAACTTCAATAATGTTTTTGTCAATAATCCACAGTATACCTGAGATATCACACCGCTAATTTTTTTGGACCAAACTACATGTTCAATTAAATGAGTAAGAGATATATATATTTATATGTTAAGATCATGGGCAGCAAGGGCATGTCTTAGCTGCAGATATTGAAAGAACATGCCAGGATCCAACCGGTATTCCTCACGTAATTGTTCAAACGTTTTCAATACTCCATCTAAATATAGCAGCGCAAGAGTGTCTATTCCCTTTCTTTCCCATGTACAGTAATCTTGTAATTTAATCAATTCTGGGAGCAGGTTGTTCCCCCATAATGGGGTATACTTAGTAGCCTAAGATTTTGGTCTTTGCGACCAAAAGTTTTGTAGAAAACACGTTCATAAATTCCCCCCATTATTATTTGTTGCTTCCATTCCTATTTGCACCCACATTCAGCATTTATATATTACAATTGTCGTGGTGATTTAAAAGGAATACTGATTTTTAACCTGTTTTGATTAGTTTAGATATAATAAAAGGAATGAGTGAACACCCTGTATAAGATGTTTGTTTGTGTTTATTTTTTTGTAACTGTTTGTAACCATTATAATTTAAAGTAAACCTGTCACAGGAAAAATCTCTACACTACGACTGCTGACTGTCCTCTTTAAAATACTAGCTGACTGGTTGACATGCTGATGCTTTCATTTCAATACTTTGTGAGTCATTGATGAAGAACAAGAATAGTGATTTTGACTTTTATATTATGCATGCTTGCATGCTTGCATGCACCAGTCTTCACAAATTTTTACAACTTTAGTATACAAGGGCCATAGATTGGGCCTTCTTTTGTTCTGCTGGTATGCTGGTCGTATATGCAGATCTTCTGTGAACAAAACAATAAAATATCCAATTTTTATGCATCACCTGAGCATGGTTTAAGAGTAGGGATGAGCAAATTGTCAAATCACAGTTTGCCTGATGAAGGGACCCTGCACGGTCCCGAAACATTGCATTGACCTATATTATGCTGCAAGAACATTAAAAAAAATGACATTCTGAAACAGATTGGTGTGTGGACAATATATCTCTCACTGTATTTTGTGATGCCATCAACCGGTTGTTCCAGCACCCAAAGTATTTAAAAGAAGCGACTTATCTGTACAGAGTGCGGCAGAGATATTACTATTATTGGAGCACTGGAACAGGCTGCAATGCTGTAGACAGACTAGCAGGGTTATTTACAAAAGGGTGAATTGTTTGAAGAAGGCAGTGAACAATCTAGGACAATATAGCTGAACTGGAAAGTGAGCTGAATTGGATAATTTTTCCAAATCAGCTATGTTGTCCTAGATTGTTCACCTCTCCTGCCTTCTCCAAACCCGTCACCCTTTTGTGAATAAATGATTGTTTTTTGCAATCTAGACTCAGAGCGGAGCTACGTGTTTGGGAGAAAGTTTACAGCACTTTGGTGACTAATTCACATCACGTCCATTTGCAAGTGAATAAAAATTCAATTGTTGTTTTAACATACTCTTTCCTTGCTTCAGGGGCTCCCATTATTTTGCATAGTAGTAAAGTGCACACCATCATCAAAAAAGCAGACAGGGAAATGGCAATGGCTGGTGAAGTGTGCCAGGGACAGTGTTATGCAAATTCTGTGTTCTAAGTTAATGTAGCTCACAATTAGAACTACAGTGAAAAGGGAATCAAAAACTAATTCGTTTACATTTTGGCAGCTTTTATTTCAAAAGGATTTGCATTGCGGAGCCCTCTACAATGTCTAGAATAAACTGTAGTAAATTGGTTTGATGTTTTATGTACAGAATAGCTGCCATATGATGCCACAAAAGACTTTCAAATCTAAAATAAACCTTACCTTTTAAAAAAATGAGCTCAAGCTAACATACACAAATACACATGAGCAGACTCCATAGCTGTATTTTAGTTTTACAGCAGTTATAGTATATCTTAAGCAAAACCTTTTTTATAATTTGGATTAGGTAGGGGAGGGTTAAAACCGTTGTCAGTTTTTTTGTGTGTTTCCTTTACTTCCTGTCCTGCAGACTCAACAGGAAGTTAAGGGCTTATCTTTTCAATATACAGTATGTGGTGGAAATCCCCTCCTAGACATTTGTCACAAGAAAAAAAAGTGCCCCCATTGTAAGATTTTCCATCTATTCCTGTTCTGGTGGTAACTCAAAATTTTGTATCTACCCTCATTTTCATTCCTGCTAACATTGTTAATCAGGACAATAAGAGAGAGCGATTATCCCTAAGGAAGACACAAGCAGCAAAACAAAAAAAAAACAGGGATTCTAACCCCCTGACCACCCTATCCAAATCTAAATAAAAGTGTTGCCTTTAGTTAAACTTTAAGTTGAGCAATGTCTATGAAGCCCTTCAGTTGTATTACTAATGGTAAGTTGGCATGAATGTGAATATTTTTCCTCTATGGAATTTATATGTTTCGGAGCATTCTTGTGAATGACGTTAATTGCTCTTTGATGTAAATCACATTATAACAAACAGTATATAACACAGCGCCAACGGCTTGAGTTCAGGAAAGGAGACAGTCTGCAGTGATCGTGGTATAGGACGCTAACGAGGAAGCTCTCAATAGGTTTTAGGGAAACCTCAACACTGTAAAACAAAACACCGAGAGCGCCTCCATCGCGTAAAAACTTTTTATTAAAATAAATTTAGACAAGTCGAGTTAAAACAGGCATGAAACGATATGAACACGAGGGACTTAGCCAGCCGGCTGTTCGTCCTCCCTGATGGTTTACGCATTTCTGAGGTCACGCCTCCTTCGTCAGAACCAATGGGGAGTGTTCTATTGGCTCCCTTTTATATCGCGGCTCAACACAGGCTCAAAATTAGAGAACATCGGGGTCGCAGGCATAGATAAAATCTCCCGCTTCTGCATGAAAACATTTGTTTTAAATCACATTATAATATAGGGTAAGTCGTCCCACATCTTATGAGCAATTTGTTGTTGTCCACCAGGACACTTATTGTTTATATCATGGAGCATGTGACAGGGTGAAAACCCACTTTGTCATTGTGTCGCTTTGAGGAAGGTGCCATGGGTTGTAAATTTCTTGACAATGTTGCGCACAGTGGACACAGGAACAGATGTCTTGAGATGGACTTGTAACCTTGAGATTGTCTATGCTTTTCCACAAAAAAATGCAATTATTTCTTCAATTTGGAGAAGGTGCCAATAATTGTGTCCAGTCCATTGTTGGAGTTTTGCGTGGAATGTGTCAGATTTGGCTTTTTTTCCCTCCACTTTTTTTGTGTCATACCAATACAAACAAAATAAAAAAAAATGTGCATGCCTAAACATTTGTAATTGCAACAATTTTCTCCGAGAAGAGGTGCATTATCTGACAGAAATGCAGGGGTGCCAATATTTTTGGACATGACTGTGTATATATATATATATATATACACATATCTGCAGCTGGAGATCCGTGAAGGCACTGTTACTGTAACACAAACCATCTCTTCAGCCACTTATTGACAGACCCCTAGCCGCAACACACCGGTTCAGGGACAGAATTACTGCAGAGACATTCTAAACATAATTCTTGTAACCCTGCCTGCTGACTCTGCCACAGCGGCCAAGTGTGACATCTCACACTTTGGCATCCTGCCACTCAGAGCTCTCCGAATCCCATCCTGAAGGCCCATGAACCACATGTTAGTGCCCACTGCGTTAAGATGAACTCCATCACCACGTAAATATTGCCAGGTATCATGCTCCAACTCCCGATGCCAAATAACCAGACACCATTTCAAAAAGCCCAACTTCCTTATTAACTTGTATCCAGGTTTTATTCAATTGTTTGACCAACCTAGCCAGGAAGTGCGGGCCACAATCTCCGACCACACCACTGGTACCCAGGAATGAGGAACGAAGCGGCAGAAAATAAAACTTTATATCTTGAACTCACACATGGAACCCATATCATTCCCACCAACGTGCAGAATCAAGATGTGTGGAACCATATCCAACCGAACAAGTCTATGCACTTCAGGGATTACCCTACTCCATAACACACCAGGCACTCTAATCCAGCGTACGTTTGCAGAGCTTCTAAAATTACTAAGTGTTCTCTCAACAGGATGATCATCCGCATGTCAAGTCCCCAAAAACACTTAAGAAATTCCCAAGATCCAGACAAGGACCATTACCTGTAAACAACAACAAACGTAGTGCAAGAAAAATGTAAAAGAACACCGAAAAATACCATGTAAATTCACAATAAATGAGGACGGAAATACAGTCAATACATGTTTAGACTTCCACCTCCCTATGCGTCGTAGGGCAGCCTCACCCAAACCCCACCGTGCAGCCTCTGTAGCAGCCCCAATGTGAAAAGAGTGAGACGAGAAATGTTTAGCATCAATAGCAGCCCCAGAAAGACAGGATCGGAAAACCAAAGTGGATTGAAAACGAGGTAAGGCAGAGCCATTGGCATGCATTAAGAAGGACCCATCTGGTGCCGGCCAAACCATCGAAAATTCCTCAACAGTTTAAACTGGACATACGATGAACCACACACTAACCCCTCCCTGGTCCCTCCTGGATTGAGGAATGAGAACCTGAATGAAAGGGTAAAATGGCGGCCGCGCATGTGCAAAAACCCTATCTCCAAAGACGGGTCATAGTGCGTATTCGCGCGCAACCGGAAGTGCACGGGAAGACGCGCAAACAGCAGGCGCACAGGAAATATCGATGTAACTCAATAGGTGGCTATATAAAAATGAGTCTGACCTCACAACATTGCTGATGGTCTTGTCAGCTAGTGCTACCTGTAACCTGTTGATTTGCCTGTGGCCTGTTTTGACCTGGATTATCTTGGACTATTCTGCTGCTTGCTGCCTGCCCCTGACCTTGGCCTGTTTCCTGGACTTCACTCTTGCCTTCGGATTTGGTACCTCTTCCTGTCTTCTGAATCTGTTCCCACGCTGCCCGCAGCCTTCTGTTCCAACTCCAGGGTTTGTGGGACACGAGTCGCAAGAGAAGCCTCCTCGTCTTCCAGTCTCCGCCTCAGGTACATGATACTGAAGAGAATAAGCTAACAGAACCACATCATGAAACAAGAGACCCTCATGAGCATGTGTGGAAGGACTAACCAATTCACCAATACGAAAAACTCCAGAAAAGGCCAACGTAAAAGCCACTCTAAAAAGCAAAACCTCAAAACTGGAAAAACAACACTGAGAGAGATTACCCAAGATCACAGTCAAAATATCGAAAGTCACAGCAAATCATGATGACGCTGACCCCCACGAAAACCTTTCACCACCTGACGAACCACAAAGTCCTTGGTAAAATCACAGAAACCAAACTAATAATAATGTACCAATTCAGTACCTATCTCACCAACATTAACAGCACCCACATCCCAAAATAACAGAAACCACTCCTGCCATACCTTAACATATGCAGACCACGTTGCCAGGCTCACCGACCTCTGAAGCAGTCTAAAGGAAGCCTCCACAGAGGTAGTGGATAAGGAACCCCGTGTTGCTCCGCTCCCGGTGCCAACACACTGAACTTGTACCACTGGAAACTAGATAAGGAAGCAGTTAAAGTGTTTCAGGCAAGTGAATAAATAACTGCATTGAGCTACAAGCAGCACATAACAAAATGATGTAACAAGCGAACCACAGGCAGTGAAGAAGCAGAAACGTTGTTTATTGACTGCACCACCCCCATGTTTTCGCAGTTGAATCTAACATTTTTGTTCAGAAAGAAGGTACAGAACTAAATGCTTCAATAACCCCGCAGTAGCCCATTCCACAGGCCAGGATTCTGCACTCCAACAACCTTGAAAATACGCACCATAACCCGAGGAACCGGCCGCATCTGTGAACAATTCCAAAATCCGCATTGCTAATGGGGCCCTACATCCACAGAGAACACCCAATAAAGCAGTCCAAAAACAACTGCCAAACTTTCAAATAAGCCCTATGTTCCTTAGTCAATCGTATTAAATGCAAGGTGCCTGGACTCCAGCCATCACTGCTAACAATCGACGACAAAACACTCTCCCCATCGGAATAATCTTACAATCGCATCTTGAATTTCAGACTGCAGCTCCAACAATTTGTCATTAGGAAGATGACACTCCATAGTGCCGGAATCAATCACTATTCCTAAAAAAACTAAGCACCATGGTGGAACCCTCAGTTTTGTCCAGGGCGAGAGGAATCCCAAACCAGGAAGCCACATGCTGTAAAGTTGCCAGCAACACACCACACAAGGTAGACTCAGGGAGGACCTATGCAAAGAAAATCATCCAAATAGTGAATGATCGAATTGATAGCAGAAACATCCACTCATTCCAAGTGCAAATTAACCTCAGTATTTTTTCTTTTTTTTCTTCTATTTTTTACTTTTGAATTTGGAAGGAACACGGAAGATGCCCTAGTGTGGCTCGGGGTTACCGCTTTTGGTACGGAAAATTTACCCCCGAGCTACACTCGGCATTACTGCCAGGAAGGTTAAAGGTTTCAAACAAGGCACAAGAAATGCCCATCGGTAAACACCGGTCCACAAATTAGGAGCCCTGCCATTTGTAGCCCAGCAAATAAAAACTATCCAGATGAACCAGCAACGACCGAAAGGCAGATTCTATGTTTGATTTGGCTAAAAGTGCACCCTGACCATAACATCACACCCAAGAGACAGCCACATCAAAGGAAGTGTAAGTTACAGCACACACAGCTGGATCAATTGCATCATTCACTGACCCACCCTTTGAGTAAGGCAAATGATCAATCTAAATTTGTTAGGTTCGTTTTTTTTGGCACCACACCCAAAAGAAAAACCAGGTTATCCAGAGGAGGAGAGAGAAAAGGACCCCCATGCAGCCCAAACGCACTTTCCTAAAGTGCTTGTCCAACACAACTGACAGATGTAGAATACCGGCCTAAAAAAGGTGAGCTGCCGCCCAATCTTGATACTTACTTAGACAGCATCCTTTCCACCCTCACCAGTGTCCTCTCTTTTTCCCGCAGAATCGCAGGCATGACCCTTAAGCTGGCCATACACCTTACAATTATCTGTTGCACTTTTTCCATCTGACCACAGAAAATCTGCAGGTAATTGTAAAGTTTATGGGCACCTTAAGTTTGTTGAAAACACCTGGATTATGCTTGACCTCCCCCACACCTGGAACTTATGTGTTTGAAGCAGCATCCATTGCCAAACCGACAAGTTCCCTCATTGAACTACCAACAATACCCCTTCTTTCTAGCAGCGGCTTGTCCCAAGGTAGACAAACCACCTACCACCCAGGGGCGGACTGGGCCGGGGGGCAGGGTGGCAATTGCCCCCCGGGCCTCTCTGATGCCATCGCGAACGGCCGCTGCCACCTGCACCCGGCCAGCCGCCCGCCCTCCGCATTCTCCACGTGCTCTGTGAATGGTGCGGCCGCTGCTCCTCAAGGAGGTGCTCGGGATGGTCAACTAAACCGATAAATACATTCACACTACTGTTACATGGATGGCAAAAGTGGCAGACGGGCGTGGAGAAGGCGGGGGAAGAGGCAAAGCGGGAGGGGGGTCAAGTTGCCGCACCATGGGCCTTTGGGTTGTACTTGCCCCCTGGGCTAAAAGTTGCCAGTCAGCCCCTGCTACCACCCCTGGAAAAAAGGTGGAAGTCATTGTAGCAGAGGTCATCAGCCTCATTCAGAGGCTAATGTCTTTGTGATCCCACTAAATGGACGGCCGAAAATCCATTCGCTGGGTAAACCGAGCCACGTCATACCCCCATATACCTGATGTGCCTCTCCAATCACCTTCAATTAGGAAAAAAGAGCCTAACAATGTTCATACGTCTTTTCACGAATAACACTAGCCAAGATTGCGAGCACCTGCAACCAATTTGAAAGGGTGCGGAGAATAAGGTGGTAACGATGCTTATCCTCATCCTCTTTTTTACTCTGGTTCGACCCTATCCAGGTTAAACTTTTCCAAAGGAAGGAGAGTAAAAATCTCTGCGTACTCACCCTTCCAAATCTTTTTCCGCACATCCAGCTTCAAACGGGACCCCAGAGGGCCCTCAAAACACACATAAACCTTGCACCACGCAGGCACCCGTGTAGTCACCAGGATCCTCTGCCAGCGCAACCCTACATGGTGTATCATCCACAGCCATGGGCACTCCAACTGGAGCAGGGGAACTCATCTCAGATGGGGTCACCCTCAGCAACCAAGCCTCCACAGGTCCTGCCGCCGAGGAACCCGCTATGAACTGGCCTAGCAAATCACGCAGACCTAGCAGCAAATCCCGTACACCCCCAGAACCACCATAAGCTTCAGACATCAACCCCCTGGATATGGAAACCGAAGCACCTGAACCATTATGAGCACCACCCTCAAAACCAGCCAGGACCCATATACAAACCCCCTGCACCAAATCCCCCAAAGCTGACTGTAAAGAAATGGAAGAAAGAGAGTTACTTGGCTGACTAGGACCATCCCCAACAGCCAAAGATCCAGCAGCCTGCACAGACTGTCCATCCAGAGGCTCCTCTTCTGAGGCCGACACCTCACCTTCCGACCTTCAGCCATCACCCAGGGCCCCGTCCACTGCATCCACGTTGGGCACACCAGGCGCAGCGCAACCAGCTGCCGAAGTCCCAGCTTGCCTGACTATGCATCAGAATGCCATCTCCGGCCCACAGAGGGCCCTACTATGACAACAGGCTACCCAGCTCAGCGCCTGCTCAGAAATGCCATCGCTGGGTCAGGCACTGCACTGGCCAACCCATGCTGAGAGATGTAGGAAGGGGGAGGGGCCCCGGCCTCACCATGAGAAAGGTCTGCGCCCGCAGCTGCACGGACCCCACGCCAAGCCGACCAGAGCATCACCAGGTGAGGCGGTCGTACGGTCCAGCAATCTAGCAGGGGGAGGCAACAGGAGGACAAGATGGTACCTCCTCCCTGGGGCTCCGTTTGTGACGAGGATTCCTCCCAGACCCACTGCCACCCAACGCAGACACACACTTGGACATTGGGCCTGGAGGGGTTCCTAACGAGGCGCTGAGCCCAGGGGTGGACTGACAACACATGGGGCCCCCGGGCAATACAAGATTATGGGGCCCCCTTGTGCTCCTCCCATATACAAGCCCCACCCACAAGGCCCGCCTGCATAAACAAGCAGTGGCCATATCGGCTGCCAACATATTCTGTGCATGCGCACCGCCATTTTGGAGTATATCTTGGTATACACCAAGATGGCAGCGCCCACATGTTCAAGTTCCGCCATCGTGGTGCAAATGCATTATACTATAATGTATTGCTGCCGGGATTTGTTGTATTCCTCTATAGCTGGTGGTATTCTGCGTGCATTCCGCTACTGTATAATGTATTATTGCTGGCTGGGATTTGTTGTATTCCTCTATAGCTGGTGGTATTCTGTGTGCATTGCGCTGCTGTATAATGTATGTGCTGGGATTTGTTGTATTTCTCTATAGCTGGGGGTATTCTGTGTGCATTGCACCACTGTATAATGTATTATTGCTGGCTGGGATTTGTTGTATTCCTGTATAGCTGGTGGTAAATGATTGTGCTGCATAATGATTATACAGCGCAATGCAGACTATAACACCAGCTATAGAGGAATACAAAACATCCTGGCAATACATTATACATACAGTGTATAATGTATTGCTGGGATTTGTAGTCCTCCATAGCTGATGGTAAATATACGGCACAATGTACCATCAGCTATAGAGGAATACAATCAATAACTATCCCAGCAATACATTTATACAGCATGTGGGGGAAAAGTGCAGTCTTACCTGCAAGCAACTTTACTTTCTTCCCCGAGATCTTCATTCCCCCACGCTGCACTTTCTGTGCAACGACGTGACCGTCTCAGCGGCAGGCAGCGTCGGGAGAGAGCTCAGAGCTGTGTGAGGCGAGGAGAAGAGGTGCAGGAGCTGTGTGAGGTGTGAGAAGAGGTGCAGCGTAAGGCATGAAGCTGAAAGCAGAGGCTCTGTAGAATAAAAAGATATTAGTTGCAATGTTTTATGTCGCACGGTATTTGTGCAAATGTTTATCAAACCAGTATTTTTAGGATAAAATACACTAAAATGAAATTTAGTGCACAGAAACAGAATCTAATGCCCAATTTTTTGGTAAAATATAAGAGACTGGGTCACGCCGGGTAAATAGAAACCAAAAATGTCCAGCCTTAAAATTGCGTGCGTCCATGAAACCGCAAAAAAAACGACTGTAACCAAAATTTACCATAGGCGACACTTTAAATGCTTTTACCGCTCATCAGTTTAGTGCTAACAGTGATTGGTGGGCCTAGAATTATTGCTCTCCGACGCTTGCGACGATATATAACATGTGTGGTGCAATTTTTGTTTTTGCACGTAAGCGTATCCAACGTGTATTTGCGTACGTATGTGTGGGGGCGGGGACCTTAATTTTTTTTTAAGTTTTTTTTTTTAATTTTTCCAATTTTATTTTTTTACACTCAACTGTATTGCTATTGCATAGGGGGCTAGCAAACCCCCTATGTAACAGCAAATATAATGTGACAGGTCCTCTTTATGGAGACATCAGGGGTCTTTCAGTCCCCTATTGTCACCTGGGGACCCTAAAGAAGCTGAGGAAGCAGATATCTGCTTCTTCTTCTGGCTCTACGAGTCGGAGAATGTAACTGGTGACACCGGAAGTGATGTAATGCACATCACTTCCGGGTCCAGTGATCGGAGGAGAGATCCATGGCTAGAAGCCGCTGATCTCCCCTCTGATCTATCAGGGGAGACCCTCCACGCCGGTCCCGGGCTCACATGAGGGACAGATGAGCCCAGGAAGCCGACAGCGTCACCGGCGGCCGCGGAGGGGCGGAGGGGGACACGGTGCCGCACTGTACAAGCGATCCGGCACCTATACAGACGCCGGATCGCTTGTCTTTAAACAGCAATCACCTACTGTTTGAAACAGTACCAAGAACACGGCTGCAGCAGCAGCTGTGTTCTTGGAATAACCACTTCCAGCGGATGACGTACAATTACGTGGACCCGCTGGAAGTGGTGAAAAAAAACATACATGTAATGAAACACATCACACACAAAAACACACACATTGCAAAATAAATAAATAAATCACACACAATAAAACACATCATGCACAACCATTACAAATAAAAATAATTAATTAAAAAATGTCCCCCTCTCCTGCTTACCTGTTTTGCAGGGAGGGGGCTGCATCCCTGGGGTCCAGTGAGGCACTGAGGGCATATCCTTGGTGTCCAGTGGAGGATCAGTGTGATCTGCATCTCTGGCTGATGTAGACCATACTAATCGCTCCCTGCCTGTGAGCAGAGGCACCATGAGGGAGCGATCACTATGGTTTGCATCAGCAAGAGATGCAGATCACACTGATCCTCCACTGGACCACCAAGGCATGATTTTTATTTAATATATTATTTAATATATATATATTTAATTAATATATTAAATGGGATGTGGGCACTTGCCAAGTTTAAAGATGGCCGCAGCTATTCGTGGCGGCCATCTTTAAAACTTTAATGGGAAGTGGAGACCCCCTCAGGACCCGCACGGAGCACCCCAGGTGAGAATCTGGAGTGTGCGGGCCCCGGGAACTGGCACACAGGCTCCCAATCACTGGACTAGGAGATGTAGCTGTGTTAAAGCGGCGACGCCGTCACAGCTTTAACACAGCAGTGTCTCCTCAATGTGGGCTGGAAAGGGCACTCGGGGGGTCGGTGACGGGCCCTCGGGCAATGCCCAACTGCCCGTATGGTAAGTCCGCCCCTGGCTGAGCCCCAGAAATGGCACCGGGCTCAGGTGAAAAGCGCTAAGGAGGTCTAGACCTCCTCGCACGTAAGGCCCTCTGTGTAGGTGGAGGCTGCACAACCTTCAGGAGATGGAAAACCTGCTGCTGCAACCAATTAGCACCATGCACTTCCACAGCAGTTTTTAGTTGGGAAAGTAAACCGACTAAATCTGACATTCTCTCCACAAAAACAGTGCAATAGCCGAGGTCCAAGTTCGCTCGTTGTGTGCTTACTCCACACTGACCAGGAAAATCTTCACCTTCTCAGACCACTCATGAAACCCCTCCTTGACCACCTATGCCTCGGCCAATCAGGTAAGTGACCTACATATAAAAACCTTGGCCTTGACCCCTCCTTCCTGATTCCATGTCTACCCTGTCATGTAGTCCCTCCGCCTATTTCTTTTCTGTCTTTTGCGCTGGGACTATCTCACACTCTAATATTTAATTGGACCGCCTTTAGCTTTGATTACAGCATGCATTCACAGAGGCATCGTTTCGATAAGCTTATGCAATGTCACAACATTTATTTCCATGCAGGGTTGCATTTATTTTTCAACAAGTGATGATGGGAGAGTCAGACCACTACATAAAGTCTTCTCCAGCACATCCCAAATATTCTCAATAGGGTTAAGGCCTGGACTCTGTGGTGGCCAATCTATGTGTGAAAATGAAGTCTCATGCTCCCTGAACCTTTCACAATTTGAGCTCGATGAATCCTGCCATTGTCATCTTGGAATATGCCCGTGCCGTCAGGGAAGAAAAAATCCACTAATGGAAAAACCTGCTCATTCAGTACATTCAGGTAGGCAACTGACCTCATTTGTTGGGGACATAACGTTGCTGAACTGACCAACGGAACCAACCCCCGATCATAACATTTATCCAATGGAAGGCTCTTACCTATTTGCATCCTCCCGTCACCCTAGGCTCAGTATACCACGAGCTGTAGCTTGCGGTGTACTGAGACGCCGCAGCTAAAGCGGATCCCGACAATTGTGCCGGGATCCGCCCAGCTGCGTGACTGACAGCTGGCTCTGCCTATCTAGAGGCAGAGCCAGCTGTACCCGCCCCCTCCCCCGTCCGTTCCGCCAGTCAGCGCTGGCGAACCGGAGCGGGGAGGGGGGAATCCAGCCCCTCCCCTGTCATGGCAGAGAGCAGTGACAGGATCGAGAGGTGAGCGAACGCCGGTATGTGTTTGCTCACCTCCCTGTGACAGTCTCATTGTCACAGGTCGGCTAGAACTATGAGGTGAGTGAAAAGCACTAATCTCATAGTTCTCCTTTAAAAAAGACATGTCAATTGTTTATGATAGACAATGCTTAAGCAAAATAAATGCTATCCAGTTAGAGTTTAGATATACCCTTAAACTAAAAATGTCTGTTGTAGATTTGTGCACTGTTTTACTTATTATCCCTTCCCTGGGTTCAGCATTAAAGGCAATGTTTACCTTTTTTACCATGGGGTCTATTCACGAAGCTGCCGAAGGATCTAGCCGTAGCTTCGGCCGATCCTTCGGCTAGCTTCGGCCACAGGACCCCTTCGGGTTCAGTAGAACCGAAGGGGTGCTGTACGGGCTATTCACTATAGCCCCTACAGCTCCCGAACGTGGCCGAGCGGCTCAGTCGCCATTGGCCGGCCAACAGCCTGCTTCTGACAGCTGGGTGGAGCCACTTGCAGAGAGATCAGCGTCCCTGGTTACCTGCTAACCAGGGACACTGATCTCCAAACAGCGAACTCTCCCTGGTGCTCCGGGAGTCTCCCGCCCCCGGCCGCCAAGGAGAGAAACGCTGCTGTTTCTTTTTTTTTATTCTGACACGGAGCCGTGTCAGAATAGAAAAAAAAATTTAAAAATTGTTTGCCCATTGGAATGCATTGCTAGATTCCTATTGGCTATTTCAGTTTGCAATAGCCAATAGTAAACTAGCATTGTACCCGCCCTCTGCTGCGGTTCTCCATCAGGTCCATCGGCAGAGGGCGGGTACAATGCTGAAAGCCGAAGCTGGCCGAATGGCCGGCCATTGGCCAGCCGACAGCCTGCTTCTGACAGCTGGGCGGAGCCAGCCGTCATCTCACGGCTGGCTCCGGCCACTTGCAGAGAGATCAGCAAGTGGACCAGCCGAAGCTGGCCACTGAAAGCCGAAGCTGACGCGGAGCGATGTCAGAATAGAGAAAGAAAAATAAAATAAAAACATTTTCCCATTGACATGCATTGCTACATTCCTATTGGCTATTTCAGTTTGCAATAGCCAATAGTAAACTAGCATTGTACCCGCCCTCTGCTGCGGTTCTCCATCAGGTCCATCGGCAGAGGGCGGGTACAATGCTAGTTTACTATTGGCTATTGCAAATTGAAATAGCCAATAGGAATCTAGCAATGCATTCCAATGGGCAAAAAATATATATATTTTTTTCTATTCTGACACGGCTTTGTGTCAGAATAAACAAAAAAAAGAAAAGAAAAAGCAGTGTTTCTCTCCTGGGCAGCCTGGAGCTGGAGGCTCCCAGAGCGCCCGGGAGAGTTTGTTTTTTTCTGATTTTTTTTTTACGGCAGCAGAGCCGCCGGACAATAGAAAACTATTGGGCGGAGCTAGCTGTCACTGCTAGCTCCGCACAATCGTTTTCTATTTACTTTTTTTAAAACTTTTTTTACTATTTTTCTGTTCTGCTCGGTCCCTCTGCTAGTGGTATTCAATTCAAATATCATTATAATGTATTGCTGGGCCTTGCGGTCCTGCATAGCTGGTGGTATTCTGTATTGCTGTATAATGATTATACAGCAATGTTGAATAGCACCAACTCAGGCAGACTACAAGTCCCAGCGATACATTATATTATGTAGAGATGCACCAGTGCCAATACCGGGCATTCTCACGAGTACTTGTTCTTGGGGACCTCGACAGCTTTCATGTTAACCAAACAGTGCCTGTTTATAGTGCCTTCCCATGGCGGTGGGGGGTTGGGGGAGCCCTTCATGGTTTCTTATACTAGGGCCCTGAAGTTTCTAGTTACGACTCTGCCCAGCGCCAAATCTTGTCCCCCACTTGCCTGAATCACAAGGTTCTTATCCCATAGGCTCCTACCAGTATTTAAATGTGGTGTGGTTAGGGGTATTGTTCCCCTAGACCAGGGGTAGGCAACCTCAGCTCTCCAGCTGTGCTGAAACTACAAATCCCATAAGGCATTGCAAGCCACAGGCATGACTCCCAGAGGCAGAAGCATGACGGGATTTGTAGTTTCAGCACAGCTGGAGAGCCAAGGTTGCCTACCCCCGCCCTAGACACTTGGACATACAGCAGTTTGCTCATTAGATTTTTTTATTATATTGCATATTAGATATGCTTTGTATCAAAGAGCTATTAACCTCCCTGGCGGTATTCCCGAGTGTGGCTCGGGGTTAATTTTCAGTACCATAAGCCCGAGCCACACTCGGGAATACAGCGGAGCGTCTCTTACCTTGTCCGCGATCCCCACTGTGTCCTCCGGCCGATGCCGGCATCCATCTTCCGAGTTCCGTCCCCTGGCGAGCATTCACGTCGCAGGGGGGCGGAACTAGCGGGAAGTTCAAAAGTTTAAAAATAAAAACGAAAAACAGATAGAACAAAAAAGGAAAGAAACAGATAATAATAATCATACCACCAGGGAGGTTAACACAATTTCCAAGTATGCATTGACACTTATATATATATATATATACACACACACATTGATACCTGTGTATATTTTATATGGAGGTCAGTGACACACAGGAGAAACAGTATGTGTACAGCTATTGCATCTGGTGTATACCTGTGAATATTAGCTTGAGCAATTTTTTTTTTTTTCTTCATTTAGTGTATCCTTTATTTTAGCATTAAAAGTCCTTGTGGCATTACATGCCAACTATTCTGTACATTTGTTTTATTTGTTTCCTGAGCACTAACACATTGTTGCAAGTAACATGAAAAACTGTTACAATTGATATGATCCTAAGATAACTGCTTCAGGAAGAGTAATAAGAACAGAAGTGGTTTTATCAGTAAACTCTCCACTCTTGTAGGCCTATGTGGAGCTTTTCCATACCACAAGCTGGTGTCATCCCAATAACCATAATGACATATTTACCATTACTGTGGCTGATCTTTTTCCTAATGTATATATTACCTGAGCATTGTAAGAAACAATATATAGGGGGTTATTCACAAAGCTAGCCGAAGGATCAGCCCAAGCTATGAACCGGCATTCGGCTATTCACCCACTGCTGTTCGGCCCCTATGAGAATAGGTCGAACAGCAGCGAGTAGCCTGTCGGAGGTTCTGCACGAACTCCTTCTGCACTTCAGGTCGGCCGAACATGCTGAGCATGTTCGGCCGACCTGAAGCAAGATGATGTACGACTGAAATCAGCTGTACAAGCCTGAAGTGAATAGCCGAACGCTGTTCGGCTCACTTCACTTCGGGTCGGTGATTCACACGGCTGCCTTCGGCAGCTTTGTGAATATCCCTGATAAGGTCCTTATGAGAAGATTCCCAAAAATTGGGACATATAGAGGCTTTAAAAAGTGATCATCAGTCTTAAAGGATATCCTGAAAAACCGCAACCAAAATAATGTCCCAATCCACACCTAGTGAATATTGATGTGCAGAGGGGTGTTTACCTGAGATAACGACCTGTAAAATGGGTCTCTAAACGCAGATCCCTTCTTAAGGGGAGGGACACCGCTATCATGGTAACTCCAGTTCCACTCAGGGCAGGCACACGTAGATAAATGTAAACCTGGAAAGAGACAAGCGAAAACACATAGAGCGTACCATCCAGCAAAAGGGAATTTTATTCAATAAAAAGGTACTCACATAAAAAAGTTGGTACTAATAGGCACAAACGGACAATCCCAATAAGGGTGCCCACAGAAACGAAGTAGGGGTAAGGGACCCTCCAATCCTTCCGGCTCATTTGAAGAAATTACATTGGTAACTCCACCCCATGCGCGTTACGTCTCACGTGACTTCGTCAGGGGTCTTTTCTCCTCCCATTTTAGGTGGTGGCCTCTAGTCTTTTAAGAGTTTACAGTAAAAAGTTTATTGCTGATGTTGGCATCACCATTAAACATTTTGTACTTCAAAATGATGTCCTTCGCCTCACTTCCAGCATGAACAACTTTAAATTTAGCAACCTTGTCTCATAGCTTTGGTCCTCCAGCCCCTTATTAGTTTCATTGCCCCTCTCTGGACTCTCTCCAGCTCTGTGGATTGATGACCAAAATTCAACTGCATACTCAAGATGAGGCCTAACCAGTGATCTATAAATTGGCAAGATTATTGCTTTGTCTCTAGAGTACATTCCATTTTTAATGCATGACAGTGCTCTACTATCTTTGTTTGCTGCCGCCGGGCATTGCAAGCTATCATTTATTCTGTAGTCAACTATGACCCCCCAATATTTTTCCTTTTCTGACTTTCCTAGTGGAAGTCCCATTAATGTGTATTCCGCTTGCCTATTTTTAACCCCAAAATGCATTACTTCACATTTTTCAACATTAAACCTCATCTGCCACATAATTGCCCACTCCCCTATTTTATTCAAGCCCTACTGTAATGTTATATTGTCTGAGCAAACACAGTAACATGGCTATTAACAACTCCCTAAATATCATTTATATACAGGCTAAACAGTATGGGGCCTAGCACAGGACCCTCGGGCACGCCACTCTTGACCAAGTTGAAAAAGCGCCATTTACTGATACTCTCTGGACACGTTCCCATAGCCAGTTCTCTAGCCATGTACACACCATTTCATCTATGCTCATAGATTGCAGCTGGTGTATTAAGTGTTTATGTGGTACAGTGTCAAAAGTTTTGGTAAAATCCGGGTACACCACATCCGCTGTCCTGAACGGTCTGTCATAAATCCATGCTGATTATCACTTATTATACCATTGTCACAAACAAAATCCACTAAATAGTCCTTTATCATTCCCTCAAACTATGTAACAACAAAGTCTAACTTTGTTGGGGCAAACGACAAAATAAATATTCTCAGCAATAAAACAACATATGAACGTACTATATATAATATAATAATTACAGTGACAACTGGTTGGCTGGGCCAGATACATTAACTATTAAAGTAATAATTAAATCTAAACTCCAGCCACATGGTCTAAATAAAAAGATTAAATAAGTATATGGGAGCTGAGATTTACACAGCACCGCCACACAGCAAAATCCTGTCTATTATGGCAGAAGGCCTGATTTGTATCTGCTGCAGTTAGGTAGCACTTAGGTTATTTATTTATGTATTATTTATGTATTATTATTTAATACATGTATTTATATAGTGTCGACAATTTACTCAGTGCTTACATACGGTACATTCATATCAGTCCCTGCCCTCAAGGAGCTTATAATCTATGGTCCCTATCTCACCTGCATACATACTGGGCCGACAGGAGCCAATTAACTTATGTAAGCATATTGAAAACATGCAAACTCCTTGCAGATAGTGTCCTGACTGGGCCACAGAAGCATAGATTTCTCACAATTAGCCCACCAGCTGAACGAGATAAACACAAGAAATCTATTCGTTTCCGCCATCCACATTAAACAGAGTGGATGAAGGATTGGATTTTTGGCCACTCTTCTCACTCCTTTTATCAACATCCCCCTGCACTGCAGCAAAACTGATTGGCTCCTTGTGCTGATTCTGCATCCCCCAGTCTGAGCTCTGTTGTAGCTCTCTGCAAGAGGCTTCTACTAAGTAAAATGTAGGTATTGGCACTGCTTACATTAAAGATATACATTTAATAACATAATAATGAATACAGAACTGCATTAATTTGTGTCTTTTATATCTGCCTAGAGATTAGACTTAAAGTACTTCTTTACTGTCCAGAGGTTTAGTTAATGGGAATGTGTTAGTGACACCCATAATATTGCACTAATAGGTATGATGAGATCAAGAAAATGGCTCATGATATTGCCATTTTGCATCATTAGCGGCAACTTAAATCACCCACAGCTTCCTACAGCTCTTGGACTTTGCTTGTATTTCTCCATGTCACCTATATGGTTGGGGTATGCTCTCATCAGGAATCAGCATTACATTTTGCGTTTTTGATGCTTTTAGTGTATACATCACCCAGACTATTGGATATATGTTCGCTGCTCTAGTTATGCTTCATTCTTTGAGGGGAAAACTACATGGAAAGAAGTTATCATCCAAAGTAAATGCTGACATTGTGCAGTGTCAATGCGTAGTGATTAAGGTTACAATTAGGGGTTAGGCTTAGATAAGATTTAGGGTTCAGAGATGCATGTAAAAAAAGTAGTTAAGGTTTTACTAAGGACTAGTACAGCAGTTTTTGTTTTTCTGAACCAAGCCCTTCCCCACCCCCTCCTTGTATCATAGTTTTAGATCTTGTTTTTTTCATTTCCTGTAATAGGGTGACAAAAATGTTCTTTCTAAAGTGAAATTGCTCAGCAGCGTTGTGGACCAAGTAGGCTTAAATGGGCATTAGAAGATTTAGAAATACTTTCAGAAAGCAACAAACAAATCAAAGGCAACTGCAGGTAACTGTTTAGGCAGTTACAGCAAAAACATTTTTATGAAAAGAGCTAACAGTTGTAAGCACCACCACCAATGTTGAATGGTTTCTCCCAACCCCTCCAACTGCCACTGCTAGACAGCTTGCCTGATGCAGGAAGTGGAAAAATGTATCCAATGGCAGGATCAACAGGTCATAAAACTAAGTTACAAGGGGGTATTTAGAAAATCAAAAACTGTTGCTGTGTAATGCTATTGACAGATTATTATTTTAGGTTAAAGGCTAACCTCCTATTCAGTCAAAACTTTTTTATTTACTTTCCCTTTGAGGGACATTGGAATTCAGGAATTAAAAGATTTACAAAAATGTCTGTTTCAATTGCTTGTGATCCATTAGAATTAGTCTCTAACATAGATCAGCTACCACCTCCCGGGTCCCCCAAAAGTGAGGAAAAAGTCATAAATCGCCACCCTAAATCATCATGGAGTCTAAACTATCAAATTTAGTGATTCCTCCAATTGGGCGGGTCAACCAGATCCATAAAGCATTTCGCTGTATGCTTTCTCAAGAAGAATAGGAGGTAATCTGTAGATTAAAAACATCAATAAATATACAGTTTTGAACAATTCATCATTAGTAAAGAGGGGTACATACAGAACAGTGACCCGTCATTCATTATATTACACAGCAAATAAGTATCTGATTACTGAGATACAGGGGCGGACTGACCATTCAGTCCGTCGGGCACTCCAACTGCCCGGCTTTTCCCCATAGTTCTCCTTAGGGTAACGGGAGGACACAAACTAGCCTCCTCCCGTCACCCTAGGCTCAGTATACTGCGAGCTGTAGTTCGCACTATACTGAGACGCCTAATTTAGCTGGCCGGCGACTGCCTGAGGATCCCGACACCCGCGGCCCCTCAGGCAGTCG
>NW_017306564.1:1380248-1383181 GCF_000935625.1 Nanorana parkeri
AAAAAACATAGCGCAAACATCGGGGCATTTTGACAAGTACTTGTCAAAATGCCCTGTTTTTACAGGGGGTCGGGGAGGGGGGCGCAAAAATGCACCTTGCCTGTGTAGGCACGAATCCTAGCACCGGCCCTGTGCACCACCACACACTCTTCAACCCCAGAACGCAGGGAGTCTGTAATTATGCAATGCACTGTGCTCCAGCAACAGACTGTGCTGGAACACACTGGATTTGGTGTGAGCAAGCCCTTACACTCAGTTGAGGGCCCGTTCACGCTATCCAGTGCGTTCCCCACACAGTCCCATGGGTTGAACACACTGGATCACATAAACAAACGCTCCCTGCGTTCTGGGGTGGGAGGGGGTGTGGTGGTTCCATTCATGTCAATGGCACTGCAAACATGCCTCCCACCCACACTCGAACGTGTGGTACCACAATGCACTGGGGCTTTGTAAAAACTGGTGCAGCTGTGCAGGGGAACCAATCAGCTTCTCTCCTCAGTTCAACATTTGAAAATTGCCGATTGGTTGCCATGCACGGCTGCTCCAGTTTGAGAAATTCCCCTCACTGTGTTCTAGTCCAGTGCAATCACAAAAAAATAGGGCATGCCTGATTTTTTGTGATCACACCGCACTGGTACACAGTGCATTGAGGTACCACCTGTTCCAGTGTGGGTGGGAGGCATGTCTGCAGCGCCATTGACATGAATAAAGCCACCACGCCCCCTCCCACCCCAGAGTGAGCCTTTGTTTATGCGATCCATTACGTTCATCCCATGACTGTGCGATGAACGCACTGGATAGTGTGAACGGGCCCTGAGTGATAAACACACCTTTATAAGGTTGTTCTGGACACTGTTCTGCCATACCTGCCTGATAGTTACCCTATCAGGCAGGGTGCTCGCAGTGACTGCAGATGGCGCCGCAAATGTCAGCAATTGTGTAGAGATGTCAACAGCACACCAAAATCCTTCTTAGGATAAGCAAATGTTCATGTATTGAAGTTCCTTGTCATATAAACAACTATTGTTTATATGACAAATGTTCATGTATTGAAGTTCCTTGTCATATAAACAATACATGAACATTTGCTTATCCTAAGAAGGATTTTGGTGTGCTGGTGACATCTCTACACAATCTCTAATCGGGCGGCTGCTCACTCCCAATTAGAGCCTCGGGAGGCCCCAGCGGACGGCACTCTAACATGCCTGATTAGAGGGCTGTGCCTGCCTGATCTGTGACACAAGAATGTTTATACAGGTGGGACTTGTGGGAGGGGCTTGTATATGGGCAGAGCACAAGGGGGCCCCATAACCATGTATTGCCCGGGGGCCCCATGTGTTGTCAGTCCGCCCCTGCTGAGACACAAAGAATAGATGAGCCAAGCCTCCAAGCAACGCCAGACCAGCACCAAAACCGTAGCCTATAAGGGGTTATGTGAGTGAACGAAAAGTCCCCTATAGATCAAAAAATCTATCCAGACTTAGAAGTAATCAATAAATGTCTTCATATGTTTTTCCAAAACAGTGGCTCAAAGTTAATTCCACATCTTTAATGGTATACTGCACCAAGACAGTGTCCCAAGGACACATATGTATACCCACCTTACCTCCAATGTTATTACCCGAAAAGGGGGGAGAGGATATAATAGGGACACCAATCACCTTATTCATTTAAACAATGGAAAAAGAGAGATCTATGAGGCAAAACTAAGAACTCAAACTAAAATATCCATCCAACTCAGGTAATATTGCAAGAAAAATGCCACAAAAAACAAAATTATCGTTAGTACTTACTAAATGCGCTCTAACTTACAAAATGCACAAAAGCCTAAGACCCATTGTCTCAGGATGAGAAAGTCAGACTGAAATGGCAAGTTGCTTAGTTGATACATATTAACGCCCCCATGTTTTGGCTTTACCTTCTTATATCCAGGATACAATAGATCTCCTTAGGACCCTGGACAACACAGTTATTTCTCATAATTCTTGGCTTGTGACAATCGATGCCAATACACTGTACTGTAGCATAGCAGTTCATTTTGGATTTCTTGAGGTACATCTTGACCCACAATGTGTTTTTGTTTGGTGAATCCCACTTCCTCCAGGTGCAGGGGTTGGCGATTAGTGATGGGCCGAATAGGCCCACGTTCGGTTCGAATTCGAACTTTAGAACATCCAAAAAGTTTGAGTTCGAACTCGAACTCAATGCAAGTCTAAGCGGGTAGAACTTTCAAAATCAATTGACCCCTTTAAGAGGGCTTATATGCATTTTTTTGGCCATAAAAGGTGTATGGGGATCCGGGTACTGCCCTGTGGGACAGGAATCAATGAAAATAAACTTTTTTTTAAATACAGTTTTTAAAGGAGTAGTGATTTTAACATCACTTAAAGGGTAACAATAAAAATGAAAAATTCCTTTTCACCTTCACCTGCCCGTAAAGTGGCACATCTGTACGATATATAGAACCTGCTGCAGCAAAACTGATGTTTCCAAAGAAAAAAAAAGGACTTTTTGTTTTTTAAAGCGTGCAGTTCCCCATCCCAAATAATACCAGACCCCTTAGGTCTGGTAGGAATGCTAGTAGGGACCACATTTTTTTTTTTTTTTAAAACGTGGGGTTCCCCCCCATAAGTCATACCAGACCCTTAAGGTCTGGCACTAATATTTAGTGGGGACCCCATGTAAAAAAAACGCAAAAAAAGTTTGTGGGGTTCCCCCTTAAAGTCACACCAGGCCCATAAGGTCTGGTAGGAATTTTAAGGGGAAACCCTACCCCCGAAAATGGGGGGAAAACGTGGGGTCCCCCCTAAAATTCAATACTAGACCCTTGAGCCGAGCATAGGCCTGGCAGGGCCGGAAAGGGGGGGGGATGAGCGAGCGCCCCCCCCCCTCCCTCCCACACCAGGCCACATGCCCTCGGCACTGGGAGGGTG
>NW_017306564.1:1383728-1411746 GCF_000935625.1 Nanorana parkeri
GACCGCGCGCCCCCCCCCCCCTCCCTCCCACACCAGGCCACATGCCCTCGGCACTGTAAGGGTGCTTTTCCGGGATCGCCCCTGGAAAAGCACCTTGTTCCTGTGCCGATGGGGACAATGGCCTCTTCCCCACAAGCCCTGTGTTGTTGGTTGTGGGGGTGCGGGCAGGGAGCTTATTCACATCAGGGTATCCCTTTAATAAAGGGGCACCCAGATGCCACCTCCCCCCCTTGTGAATGGGTAAGGGGTATTTGTACCCCTACCCATTCACTAAAGGGTTACATAGAATTGTAAATAAAAAGTCAAGACTTTGGAAAAAATCCTTTATTTGAAAAAAAAGACATTTTTGACAAATCTTTTATTTAAAAAAAAAAACCTGAAAAACGTATCCACCGATGTAATCCAACGTCAATCACGACGTCCACTCGACGAAATAAAAACAAAAAACAATAAAAAATAAATAGAAATATTTTTTTTTGTAAACCAGACGAGCGCCGTCCCGTCGTTCGCAACGAACACCTGCCACAGAATGGCATTTTACAGATGCCGGTAACATATACAATTTGGGTGGAGCTAACAGTGACAGCTAGCTCCGCCCAACTGTTTACAGTTGTAACAGGGTGAGCCATGATTGGGCAGAGTCATCATGGCTTTGCCCAATCATGGCTTTCACTGTTCTCTGTGCCCTGACTGGGCACAGGTCAGGTGCAAGGCTTTAGCCAATAAGGGCTCACAAAGCACAGCGCCTTGTGTGGGGTGCGCAGCTCGCGAACAGCCAGCCGCACACCCTGACAGTTCGCGTGTTCGCCGAACATCGAGCCCGACCTTATTGGCGATGGGCACATGTTGTGCTCTGTCCCATGCCAACCTGTACCTGGCTCCACCAAGTTGTCATTGTGTAATGACAGTTCAGCATCCCCAGGTAACCTGGGCACACTGATCTGTCATTGCAACTGGCCAGAGCCGCCCAGCTGTCAGTTCAGAGGCGTTCGGCCCGTTTAAGGTTACACCTCGGCTCAGTCGAGCCAAAGCATATGCCTTCGGTTTGGCTGAGCCACTCGGCCAGCTTTGGGAGCTGTACGGGCTATAGTGAATTGGGTTCTACTAAACTGAAGGGCTTGGGCGGCCGTAGCTAGCCGAACGATCAGCCGGATCACGGCTGATCCTTTGGCTAGCTTTGTGAATAACCCTCTTAATTAGATTATTTCTGTTAACAAATAGTGTATTGAAGCACATGTGAGCTGCTTATAAGAGAGATTTGGACCATTGGCGCAGAAGTTTTTTTGTTATTTAACGATACAGCATTGCATTGCTGAATAAATGTCAGTCAAAGTACCTCAGTGCTGAATGAAGTGGATTGGGTCCGGCAGAGATTCACACTGAGCACCGCGGTCCCCATGGAGTATTGGGTCTGAGAAAGTAGAGCGGCTTTATTCTTGCATTGCATACCCTTAGTGCTGAATACTGAAAAATGGCCTGCATAGAAAGGGGGTTTAACACCCTGTTCTTCAAATGGTTAATTATTCATTTAAATTTGTTTCAGGAAAAAGAAAAGCACTGCATAAATGGGTATATTATTTTGAACTTTTTTTGACTTTTCAATATATGGTATTATATATGAAAATTGCAACAATGATTATCCACTTATTTTAGCTTTGTCTCCTAAAAAAACAAAAATGCTAGAAATAGAGAGATTCATAGGAAAGGGATGGAAACCAGTGATCTAGAAGGAAGCACATCTGAGAAGGCAAGCTAGGGGAAAAAAAAGTAATGTTTTAGCTAGGAGGAAGGAAGTGCACTTCTCAAGTGTAATTAGAGTCTGCTTTCTAAATGTAGAAGTGCTCCTGGGCTCATTGATATTCGCAAAGGCTGAAGACACTTTTGAGAGAAGTGTAGCTATATCACATCCAATGTTTGTCTGCATTTAAAAGACATTGCAGTAGACCTCTTACATTAGATTCCTGTTACACAGACATCCCCTTTTTTCATGTCCTGAATTGCAGCAGCATGTCTGCTAGAAAGGAGCCATAAACACAGAATATCATATTCAGGCATTACAGATTAATTCAAGTGTATCTACAGCTAAATTGTTTTTGCTTTGGACAGAGTGAGGTGTTTAAACCCCTAGTTTTTATTGCTGTCGGTAGCCCCATTTGGGAGATTCCCAATCACATTTTGCTGTGGTGACCACTGTCTCAGGACAGTAAGCAATGGGAAATAAAAAAAATCTTACAGTTGGCACCAGAACAAGAATAGAGGAGATGTTAGTGACAACTGCAAAGACGAGATTTCCCCTCTTTCAGGAAATGAGAGGAAGATACGTTCTCTCACTTCCTGCTTTGTCTTCAGAAGAGGAAGAGCAGAATAGTCTCCCCACTGGGACATCAGCAATGAACAGGGGTTATTAATATTCCCTAGTGTATCCAAAACAAAAAAAGTTGAGTTTAAGATATACTAAAGCTGACAATTACTTTATTTTTTAAGTGTGTCTGAATTTTAAATGACTGAGTTTGCTTTATATCTGTATCCAATTCCTGTGTGCTACGTGTGTGTATATACACTATGTATAAAAATATTGGGATGCCTGCCTTTACATGCACATGAAGTTTAATGGCATCCCAGTCTTAGTCCGTGGGATTCAATATTGAGTTGGCCCACACTTTGCAGCTATAACAGCTTCAATTCTTCTGGGAAGGCTGTCCACAAGGTTTAGGAGTATGTCTATGGGAATGTTTGACTATTCTTCCAGAAGCGCATTTTTGAGGTCAGGTACTGATGTTGGACAAGGCCTGCCTCGCAGTCTCCGCTGTAATTCATCCCAAAGGTGTTGTATCGGGTTGAGGTCAGGACTCAGTCAAGTTCCTCCACCCCAAACTCACTCATCCATGTCTTTATGGACCTTGCTTTGTGCACTGGTGCGCAGTCATGTTGGAACAGGAAGGGGCCATCCCCAAACTGTTCCCACAAAGTCGGGAGCATGAAATTGTCCAAAATGTTTCAGTATGTTAAGGCCTTAAGAGTTCCCTTCACTGGAACTAAGAGGCCAAGCCAAACCCCAGAAAAACAACCTCACACCATAATCCCCCTCCACCAAACTTTACACTTGGCAACCTCCAAACCCAAACACATCCATCGGATTGCCAGACAGAGAAGCATGGTTCGTCACTCCAGAGAACACATCTCCACTTCTCTAGAGTCCAGTGACGGTGTGCTTTACACCACTGTATCCAACGCTTTGCATTGCACTTAGTAATGTAAGGCTTGGATGCAGCTGCTCAGCCATGGAAACCCATTCCATGAAGCTCTCTACGCACTGTTGTTGTGCCAATCTGAAGGCCACACAAAGTTTGGAGGTCTGTAGCTATTGACTCTGCAGACAGTTGGCGACTTCTGTGCACTGTGCGCTTCAGCATGCGCTGACCCCCGCTCTGTCATTTTACGTGGCCGACCACTTCATGGCTGAGTTGCTGTTGTTCCCAGTTGCTTCCACTTTTAATATAATACCACTAACAGTTGACCGTGGAATATTTAGTAGCAAGGAAATTTCCCGGAAGGACTTATTTCACAGGTGGCAACCTATCACGGTACCACGCTTGAATTCACTGAGCTCCTGAGAGTGACCCATTCTTTCACAAATGTTTGTAGAAGCAGTCTGCATGCCTAGGTGCTTGATTTTATACACCTGTGGCAATGGAGGTGATTGGACTGAATCCACTGATTTGGCAATACATTTGGCAATATAGTCTATTTTGGACACCCACATGTATTGCAAAATTAACTGTATTGGAAGAAATAGCTACTGAGTCTTTGACTTTGGTAACTGTTGCTACATATACAGTCTATTTTTTTAAACCACTATTTGAAAGTTCTGCTATGTGTTAGGTCTAAGGAGACATAGTGTAGTACTGTATATACTTTTCTTTTACAGTTGCTGCTTAAAGGAGAACTATGAGGTGAGTGATTTTCACTCACCTCATAGTTCTAGCCGACCTGTGACAATGAGACTGTCACAGGTCAGCTCAGTAGATCGGGAGGTGAGCGAACACATACTGGCGTTCGCTCACCACTCGATCCTGTCACGGCTCTCTGCCGTGACAGGGGAGGGGCTGGATTCCGCCCTCCCCACTCCGATCCGCCAGCGCTGACTGGCGGAACAGATGGGGGAGGGGGCAGATACAGCTGGCTCTGCCTCTTGATAGGCAGAACCAGCTGTCAGTCATGCAGCTGAGCGGATCCAGACATAATTGTCGGGATCCGCTTCATCGTCTTAGTATACCGCGAGCTACAGCTCACCGTATACTGAGCCTAGGGTGACGGGAGGACGCTAGTTTGTGTCCTCCTGTTACCCTAAGGAGAACTATGGGGAAAAGCCTTAACCCCATAGTTCTCCTTTAACCGGATCTGGAGATCAACTCAGTCAATTCTTTGCAGCAAGATCTCAGTAATAACCTTACAAGACGCTGATAATCCAGCTATTGAAAATAAACTGGGGTCTATTCACTAAGCTGCCATAGGCAGCCGAGTGAACGATCGACCTGAAGCGAAGTGAGCCAAACGCTGTTCGGCTATTCACTTCAGGCTGGTACGGCTGATTTCAGCCGTATATCGGCTGAAATCAGCCGTACATCGGGGGGCTTCGTGTGGCTTCCGGTCGGCCGTACATGCTCAGCATGTTCGGCCGGCCCGAAGTGCAGAAGGAGTTCGACTCAGCCGATCCAACTTCTCAGTCGGCTAAGTCGAACCTCCGGCAGGCTACTCGCTGCTGTTCGGTCTATTCTTATAGATGCCGAACAGCAGTGAATAAATAGCCGAATGCCGCTGAGCTACGGCTGAGCTGTAGTGACAGCCGAAGCGGGGAGAAAGGTCGGCTGAGCATGTTCGGCTGACTGAAGGCAACCAATGTATGGCTGATTTTAGCCAATGTACGGCTGAAATCAGCTGTACAGGGCTGAAGTGAATAGCCAAACATCGTTCGGCTCTGTTGATTTCGGCTGGGTTATTCACTCGGCTGCCTTTGGCAGCATTGTGAATAACCCCCTTTCTTGCATATCGGCGTGCAAAGCATTGCAACTGTTATCAGTGGATGGTGGGTGCAAGGCTCTGGCTCCTGCAGACTCTTCCTTCAATCCCTGTTCAAACCAAGGTATGGATTTTCAGTTAAATGGATGAGAGGAAGTGTCAATGGATTACAAGTGTAGTGACACCACCGCACTTGTAATCCGTTGAGAACTATGTTGGCAGATGGGACATGTGGTCCCTGCATTTACAGATCTAATCATATTTGCGGGGAGAAGAGCCTCACAATTCTGTTAAGAGTGGGGCTCTTTGGGGGTGTGGAGCTGCTTATGTGACCATATTTCATGTTTTACCCTGAAAATTGGTGTAACATGAAACAGAAAGTGGAATTAGTCTTTAGGTATTGCTTTATACCAGCAACAGAATCTCTATATATACACTGCCTGGCCAAAAAGAGTTACCATCTGGATTTCAGGCTGTGTTGTGATCTGGGGTTGCGTCAGTTGGTTAGGTCTAGGTTCAGCAATGTTATGTCCCCAAAAAATGAGGTCAGCTGCCTACCTGAATATACTGAATGAGCAGATTTTTCCATCAATGGATTTTTTCTTCCCTGATGGCAGAGGCATATCCCAAAACGGCAATGCCAATTCATTGGGCTCAAATTTTGAAAAAGTGGTTCAGGGAGCATGTGACAACATTTTCACACATGGATTGGCTACCAGAGGCCAGACCTTAACCCCAATGAGAATCTTTGGGATGTGGTGGAGTAGACTATACAGAGTGGCCCAACTCTCCCATCATCACTACAAGATCTTGGTAAAAAATAAATGCAACTCTGGATGGAAATAAATGTTGTAACAATGCAATAGTGGTTTTTAAACATGGAAAACAAAATCATAGCTTTTACACTAGATTTCTTTTTATCTCCAGCATGTGTCTAAAGAGGCTGGGAATGTTTAAAGAGATCCTATTGAACAGTTTCCTGTCCATTGTCACCTTTCTCCTGCCATTCACAGATTCTCACAGAAAGTAATAAAGCACCCCCACAACATACAGCACAAACACTGTCAGCAAGTCTACTTTCACGCACAATTATGAGAGATGGGCATGAATAGATTTAGCGTACAAACAAGCACTTTCTCTTAGATTGCATTAGCTAGTTTTGTGATGTTGAAATTAGCCATCATAAAATATATATTTTTTGTAATGCCAGCATATTCAACGTTAAAATGACCTAGGTGTAGTTTATTTTTATGAAATAAGTACTTCAGAATATTTACTGTCATATTAACCACATGTAATGAAGCAAAATAATATAGTTATGCTAAATCCAGCAATACCCATATTAATATTATAATAGAATAGTACATTCACTATGGGCATAGAAATAATAAATTATTGTGGAATTTTTGCATGCTGTATACATGCACAGAGCTGTGTTCAGAAGTTTGGCTCTATGCAACTTCTGTTCAGCTGCTGAAATATCTAATATTAAAGGTACTAAGCCTCCTGATTTTTACTTCACATTACATGGCAATATTAGCATGAATTTTAAAAGTAAATGTAACAATTGCATCTCCTCGCCCTGTTCCAGGATGCTGCATTAAATATGCCAAATTCACTTTAAATTTATATTCTGTAAATATATTTTGGTTAAACTCTCTCCCATTGAGGATTTAAAATTAAAATTAAGGTGTCATCCTTTTTCAATTGAAGGTAGGTTATTTGGACAGTCACACCATTTCCTCACTGCACCAGGGCTCTTTGATAAAGGTGCAAACATTTGGAGATTTGCATAAAGTACCTCTGACTTGCAATTAACTTCAGAAGATTATCACAGTGTGCAGGACAGACCAATCAAGAGGCTTATTGACAAACATCAAAGAGTACTCTAGCCAATCAGCAAATGCTTTACCCTACTAGTGATGTAATCAACTAAAGCCCTGCCTATTTAATGGAAAGTAAAGTAATGAAATCCTGATTGGTGAACCTTCTGCTGGCACAAGTCACTATCTGTGGATTTACTATCTCCAAAGACATTAACTACTGATCACACATATTTGACAGAATCCTGATAACACTTATATATCTCCTCTGGATCTGCTGAAGTGATTTTACCTGTGTTGAATGAGCAAGACTGGAGGAATGAGTTTAAGTGCAACAGATAGCTGTGGAAAGAACTTGCAGTACCGAGTAGATCATCTTCTCAGTGCGGTGGAAAATGAACTTCAAGCTGGCAGTGAGAAAGGAGATCCCACAGAAAGAGATCTTAAAGTTACTCTGGAGGACCAGGAACTGTGGCAGAGATTCAAGGAGCTCACCAATGAGATGATTGTCACTAAAAATGGAAGGTAAGAGTAAGACTTTATCGCCATAAGGTTTTTCTTGAAACTGTACGTTCCTCTGATATTCTTAAACTCAGGATATGCTATAAAATTACCTGGAAGCTTTCTAGTTACTAAAGAAGGTGACATTCATTACATTGACTGATGTACAGAAGATCTATGTTTGATTCCAAAGTCCATCGAAAATAACAAAGATTTACTTGATGCTGATCTGACAATCTCAACATCTGACAATAAGATTAGTTGTTTCATGTTATTAGAATCTCTATGTAGCAAACTGTTGATATTCCAATGTGATTGCTGCATCAATGTTTTTTTACTAAAGGAATTGAGAATGTTTAATGAATACATTGCAGCTTTGTTCACTTTGAATTCCAAATCATCATATCGAAAAAGGAATTGTGCTTTTCACATGATTCAGTTTACTCATTTAGTAAATCAGCCTCATTATGTCAGTCTGATCTATAAAATATCCTGCTTCACACGTGACAGATTCACATAGGTCAGCTGCTCTGGCAAGCTTTTAAGCATTTAGCAGTTTCTCCAAACACATTTAGGGCACGTATATTTATGTTTTTCTAAAAAACATGTAAACGCATGCATTTTTCAAATCTTTAGGTGAGTTGTCTTTGCATTTCAATTCCTGTGCAATCTATCTCCTGTACTAGATAACAGAACACCATTTGGCTTTCAACATATACATTAACTTACCACATCAAATTTGTGATCCGAATGCTTATTTGTTTTTAAGAATTTTTAGTGTTCACAATGCTTTTCATATGTGTTTCTGAAATGAGAGTGAATACACTGGGGGTTGTTTACTAAAGGAGTAGAGAATCTTTGCATACCTTAGTGAATAAAGTGAAGCTGTACTAACTTCAATTATCAATTTTGCAAGGCTAAATCTATCAAGCCCAATCATGTTCAGGGGAGATTTTTGCTTTAAATTTCCCCTGCACATGATTGGATAATCAAAGTAAACATGGCTTAGATTATTTCACTAAAGTCTGTAGGCCTTTAGGGTACCACATCCCAATAAATCAAATTACATAACACAAATAGAGAAGGACTTATGAGGTACCCATACTTTGTACTTTGATATAACATATAATGTATTGCTTGGGAACCTCAAAAGACCATCTATATTCGAATTGTGTACTTTGGTTCACTGTAACCTTTTAGCCATTTAAACATCGCCTACCTCTTTAGCATTTCAAGTGCATTGACTGCAAAGACAGTTCAAAACAAGTCTACAAAAATTCACAGTGCAACAGTGCACACAGGATTAATTATGTGTATATTTACATAAACGTACTTTGTAGACTGATATAAACTCTATATCAGTCTACAACTCTATAAATGTATATTAAGAGGTCAGTGCTTGGATGTTGCTTCAGTAGCAAAGCGGCAAAAGTCGCCGGGAGTCTGTTTAAACAGCCCCGATGCTGGCGACGTACACTGTACGTCGTCAGTCACGAAGGGGTTAAAGCTGCTTCTCAGTAGATGAGCTCCTTGACTTTAAATTAAAGACAAAAGAAGACATTGAGTTGAAAGGTAATAAACAAGGCGGATAGTTCATTTCCTTTTTAACACCACCTTTTGAATCGCTTTATTTGTCTTTTGATAAAAAGACACAAGGCCTAATTTACTAAAGTCTAACTCACAGTCTGCCCATTAGGTTGAGTTGATTGGCCTCCTTTGCTGGCTATATAGTTTTATTTTTTCATATATACCTGTACAGGTGCATGCTCATGGGAAATCAAAGCAGTTGTCTGCCTCTGAGAATCAGCACAGTAGTGCTGATCAATTAACAAAAAAGGGGGATTTGTCCATTTTAAATATTTTCCAGCACAATACTTTTTTTCCTAATTGTAAAGCATTTGTAAAATGTAATAAAAAATTGTAATAACCGTTGTAAGTAAATCTCATTTAATTTTCATTTTACACAATACAAATATTAGTTCTGTAACTAAAATTAATAATAGTCCACTTACAAATAATGAAACACTTTTAAATATTCTGGACGCTTAGTTATATATATTTATATAAGTTGCTTTGGTATTAATATATTCACTTATTTCATTATATTTCAAAGGCTAAATAAATAGAATATTTAGAAAAAAATATCCAATATTAATCCTTGTAAGGCAAGCACATGTACCTTCTAATATGTGATCTGCTGAGCATATGGATGTATGCTTGACCTGAATGGCTTTCTGTATATACAGTGTCATCACAAAAAGCTTTGTTATTGCTTTATAGATTATATTTTTTTAGTTGTCAATAGTCATTGTAAATTAAGCAAATATTTTCCTTATTTTTCAGACGAATGTTTCCTGTGTTGAAAGTGAGTGTCTCAGGCCTGGACCCAAATGCTATGTATACTTTCCTGCTGGATTTTGTAGCAGCAGACAACCATCGATGGAAGTATGTGAATGGAGAATGGGTGCCAGGGGGTAAACCAGAGCCTCAGGCGCCCAGCTGTGTTTATATTCACCCTGACTCTCCCAACTTTGGAGCTCACTGGATGAAAGACCCTGTCTCTTTCAGCAAAGTCAAACTTACCAATAAAATGAACAGTGGAGGTCAGGTAATAAAAAACACTTACTAAAGTGCTGTGCAAGGGGGATGGGAGTTTGTTGTAAAAACTGTGGGAGAAAAAAGGTGGGCAATTTCTGCTCAATACTAGAATATGCAGCTAGCTAAAAAAATACATACAAATGTGTTGCATATAATATAAAAAATAGAAACTTTAGAAAAAGCAGATTACCACATTTTTGCAAAAAATAACAAATGTTTCCCAAGAAATGTAATGCATTAGCATTGATTTACTAAAGGTGTGGATAATGGATATGTTCATTTTAAATGGGCAATTATGTGCAGGAAATTTTTTTTTTTAAATTGCATTGCACATAATCAGATGATTTAAAATAGCACAGGTTAACATTATCTACTCAATGAGTAAATTGCCCCTGAGGGTGTACTGTCCTTTTATTACCTGGTACATAAATGTATTGCTGCATCGTTAATGAAAATGTGAAATTTCTCTATCCTCCAGATAATGTTAAACTCTTTACACAAGTATGAGCCCAGAATTCACATAGTGAGAGTTGGAGGACCACAACGGATGATTACAAGTCATTCCTTTCATGAAACTCAGTTTATAGCTGTGACAGCCTATCAGAATGAAGAGGTAAGGGGAGTTTTTATGTCATCTGATCCACTTTTGGCAGTAAGGTTCTCTGGGGGATGATTTTTCTAAATGGGTAGTTTCAGTTAATTTGTGTCTGCTTCACACAGCCATGTGCAGTAGTTTGCAGGTCTCTAATAGATTCAAGAACAAGTGCATTTCTTTTTTTTAAAAAGCCCCCCCATCCTCTACATATATACTTGCACGCACACACACTCAGACTCTGCAGCAACAAACAAATTATACCTTATACTGCAGCTTTCAGTAAATAGCACTTTGCATTGCACATCCTGCACAGGACCCAAGCAGCATTTACATCATAATTGTCATAAGTCATAATTGTATTTAGTTACTACATATGCATGAGCTATACACTTAAATGTAATGTTTGTGTTTTCTTCCCCCCAGATTACATCTCTTAAAATTAAGCACAACCCATTTGCAAAGGCATTCCTGGATGCTAAAGAAAGGTAAAATGGGTTTATTTGTAAATGTGGTTCTTCAATTTTATTGTGCTGATTTAGCTAAATTATGGTCATTATTTAAAGAAATGTAGTTAGAACTAGCCATGTTCTTACTAACCAGCAGGATACATCAAGCATACAGTTCCAATACAGCCCTAACAATCATTTTAACACCTCTGCTTGGGAGAGAGGTAGTGAAGGCAAGATGTATGCAAATGCTACCTTAAAGTGAATGTATACTGGCATTGTGGATATTTTCTTTTTCTGTTGGTTCTGGACAAAAAATACATTTTAAATAAATATTTTTCTTTTTTTAACTACATTGTTCCATCCAGTCAACAGGTGGAGCTCTAGTCTTTCCTCGTCATTAGTATTAGCATGATTTATTTTCAGCTGTGCTGAAAGAAGTCTGTTGTTGACTGAATTCATATCAGTCATCATAGTAAATATATAGGGGGTTATTCACAAAGCTAGCCTTTGGCTAGCTTCGGCCGCCTGAGCCCTTCGGTTCGGTAGAACTGAAGGGCTGCTGTACGGGCTATTCACTATAGCCCGCACAGCTATTCACTATAGCCCAGGGGAAATTTGAAGTTGGCTGAACGGCCGGCCATTGGCCAGGCCGACGGCCTGCTACTGACAGCTGGGCGGAGCCAGCCATCATCTCACGGCTGGCTCCGGCCACTTGCAGATTTAGATCAGCGTCCCTGGTTACTAGGTAACCAGGGACGCCGTTCTGTCATTACACTGAGAACCCGTTGGAGCTGCAGGGATATCACAGCGGCTCCGCTGGGTTCTATGTGTAATGATAGAACGGCTTCCCTGGTTACATGCTAACCAAGCACTCCAATCTGACATTACACTGCGGCTCCGCCGGGTTCTGTGTGTAATGACAGAACGGCGTCCCTGGTTACCAGGGAAAAATCTATCATTACACTGAGAACCCAGCGGAGCTGCTGTAAAATCACTGCGGCTCCTCCGGGTTCTCAGTGTGTAATGACAGATGGGCCTCCCTGGTTACCTGGTAACCAGGGAGGCCCATCTGTCATTACGACGAGAGCTTAGGAGAGCCAGCAGTGATATGAAAGCCGACTTTGCTAAGCTCCCATCCTAATGACAGAACAGCCTCCGCTGGTTACCAGGTAACCAGCGGAGGCTGTTCTGTCATTAGGATGGTGGCTTAGCAGAGTTGGCTTTCATATCCCCGCAGGCTCCGACAAGCTCTCATTGTAATGACAGCTGGTCCAGGCCAATAGAAAACAGTTGGGCAGAGCTAGCTGTCACTGCAAGCTCCACCGTCACTGCTAGCTTCGCTGTCACTGCCAGCTCCGCCTAGTCGTTTTCTATTTTTTTAAAACTTTTTTTTACTGTTTTTCTATCCTGCTCGGTACCACCAGAGGTACTGAGCAGAAAAGCCGAGCCGAATACCACTCAGGGCATTCGGCTATACACTCACTGCTGTTCGGCATCTATGAGTATAGGCCGAACAGCAGCGAGTGGATCGGCTGAGTCAAACTCCTTCTGCACTTTGGGTCGGCTGAACATGCTGAGCATGCTCGGCCGACCCGAAGCTACCCGATGTACGGCTGATTTCAGCCGATATACAGCTGAAATCAGCCGTACAAGCCTGAAGTGAATAGTCGAACACTTCACTTCCCTTCGGGTCGGTTATTCACTCGGCTGCCTACGGCAGCTTTATGAATAACCCCCATAGTGAAAACAGAAAATATATAAACCTTAAAAAATTAAAATAAACCCCAAAACCATTATAGCTCCATGCTGCGTTTTAGGCTGTAGAGTTGAATGCATTACAGGAGCTACCAGAGATATCACAGGAGGGGGGAAAATAGCTATTTTGTCATAAGTCATTTTAAAGAAGAATTCAAGTTCGAAAATGTATTAACCCTTGCAGTGCTTTTTTTCTAGGTGCTCAAAAAAAATTATACTCACCAGACCATGCGAGCTGGCTCCCTGCTTCTGTGATCACTGAAGTGTGTCTCCTCCTCCACTGAATAGATGGAATGCTCCTCAGCATCCTCACGTCTATACACTGACTATGTACAGTGTATAGAGTATGATGACACCAGGATCCTTAGACCGCTGCAGCAGAGGGGGAGAGATGCTTGAGACACCGGTCTAAAAACAAGCCAGCTTGGATGGTCTGGTGAGTATAACTTTTTTTTAGCATGTAGACACAAACAAGCGCTTAATGCGGGGGGTAGCCGCACTGCAAGGGTTATATTGTAAAGCGCTGCACAAACTGTTGGCGCTATATACATCCTGTATAATAATAATAATATTTTTTTTTTAAATTCCTGGAGTTCTTTGACTTACAGACTTTTAAAGATGTCCATTGAAATATGAGTTATTATGCACAAATGAAATAATTTATTTTGTATAAAATATCACAATGTATATGTTTGTATAATGTAATGAAATCATATTGTTAATATTACTGTTCATCAGGCATCAGTAAAGCACAACCACCCACATTTTATCAGCATAAACATCTGACTTGGTTCTCCTTTGCATGACACCTATCTCAGCCCCTTCAAACATGCTTTATTGTTCAATAAATTGGCAACAGCAATGAATACTTTATGTGTGTAAAGTTTCAAGTATTTGACTGCACATTTACTCTATTTGGTTTATGTGAATAGTGGTCAAGAGAGAATTCGGGCAACTCTTTAGGTGACTCACAAACACAATACTTTGGAATGTGTCATGGAAAGCAGATGCTGTACAGAATGTGGGGACTAGAAAGGCTTGTTTGGAAGGCAAAGAAAATAAATAGTTCTGTTGTTTCTTGTAGTCATCGCTACACTTCTTTTAAAGTGACACTACACTCAATAGATAAATCTTAAAAATGCATTTAAGTACCTTAACTATTAACAAAAATGTATCTTATTTGTGCATCACTTGGCTGTAGATCCTCAAATCATCTCTGACTTTGTGTTGAAACTGTCCTTCCTTCTGAAAGGGTGGCTGCTTTTATTCCCCATGGTCCCTGTGTGTGTTGTAAAGTAGCCACAGCTCCAAGCTCGCTGCTGTGACTGACTACAATCTCACGTTTAGTTTATCATGTTGTATTGATGTTATAGACTCTCATGGGAGGGAGCTTGGAGCGGTGGTTACTTCTTACTGAAACAAGTGTCTCCGCTGGAAGATTTCCCCTCTATTGCCATTCTGGTGATGGCTCAACATTTCGTATTTTACCTTACTACCCTCAGATCTGGTGACAGTAGTCATCAGGATAAATAGAGAGTGATACAGGTAACAATAAAGAAAATCCTGGCAGGGTTTCTAAGACCCCACCACTCTATTTGAACTGACAAAAAATGGATGTAGATGTACTTTTTAGGTACACTGTTACAGAGTATATGGACATTCACAAACTCCATTAATGACAGGTTAATGAAATATATTCAGTTTGGACAAGAACTTTAATTCAACTATAAAACTGATATAAACTGATAAATGATGCAGTATGACTGAGAAAATGTTCTTTATTCTTTACAGGAATGATAACAAAGATCTCTTGGAAGAAGGAATTGATAGTCAGCAAGGTTTTTCGCAATGTAAGTTTGCACTCTTCTTTCTGATTATAGAAACACCCCAAGAAATGCTTGTGACAGAATACGTAAGAATTTGGTTGAAACAAAAAGTATATATATAGGTGTGTGTCTATATCTATATAAAAACTTGGAAGGGGGGATAATTGTTTGTGCACTCATATTTAGAGTAGTTTTTTTAAATTATACATTCACTTACAGTAGTTTTAAAGGCTGGGTTTTTTGTTACCTCAATGCATTCTCTGCATTAAGGCAAAAAAACACCCAACACTTTCCTAACACCCCCATCCCCCCACACTTACCTGCAGCCGCCTATCTCCTCTGCCGTGACCGGGAAGGTACTTGGGAATCCCCGAACTTCCTGGTTGCGGGGGAGGGTACTGAGAACAGAGGAGCCATAGGCTCCTTCTGCCATCAGTCCAGCTGTGACTGCAAGGTTGGGGGCGTGGCTGGCTGCACGCTGTGTGTGTCTATGGACGCACACAGCTAGGTGCGGGCACAGCCGTGACCATGCACATATGGGTGTCTTCACAACAGTCGGCTAGCTGCTGGAGGCAACCATGCAGGGGGAGTGGCGTTAGCGGTCTGGATACCACTAAAGAGCAAGGAAATAAAAAAAAAAGAATAAAATAACTTTTTTATAGCAAGTCTGGCCCCCATAAAGCAGAACATTAAAAAAATTAAGGTTTAATGTCACTTTTACCTCTTCCCAACGTTAGAATGTTCTATGCTCTCCCAGAAAGCATGGGCTTTAAAGACGTTAGGACAACATGGAACGTTCTAACTTCTAAGCCCTTCTGTCCCCCCCCGTTATACTTACCCACCGGGATCCAATGCAGGGACTTGCCAGACTTCTTAGGCAATCTCCAATTCGGCACCCATGATTGTAGTGACAACCAGTTACTGTGATTAGTGATACATTTTAACAGCCAATGATTCAAATCATTGGCTGTCAGCACTGCCTCTGGTTCTCTCTCTCCACAGTGTGATGTGAGGCGAGAGAAGTAGATCAGTGTAGGGCTATTCACAAAAGAGTGAAGTGTTTGGAGAAGGCAGGAGAAGTTAACAATCTAGGACAACACAGCTGAACTGGAAACTGAGCTGAATAGGATAATTTTTCAAAATCAGCTATTTTGTGCTAAATTGTTCACTTCTCCTGCCTTCTCCAAACTCTTCACCCTTTTGTAAATAACCCTGAAAGTGTCCAAGTAGTCCAAGTGCTACTAACATGGTTATTCACTTAAGGGTGACGAGTTTGGAGAAGGCAGCAGAAGTGAACAATCTAGGACAAAATAGCTGAACTGGAAACATTTTCCAACTCAGCTCACTTTCCAGTTTAGCTATGTTGTTCTAGATTGTTCACTTCTCCTGCCTTCTTCAAACTCCTCACTCTTTAGTGAATAACCCTGTAGGTGTCCTTTATTTAAAAAAATGAACCCCTTCATTGCTGATCACAGTTTTATAACTGTGATCACTCTGATCAGTACAATAGTAATATTGAGGATTATTGTGGGCGCTTTTTATCTTTTTATTTTTAATTGTACTCATTTTTAATAATTTTATTTAAAAAAATTAACCCCTTCAGCGCTAACCACAGTTTTATAACTGTGATCACAGTAGTACTGTTTGGCATATTCAGGTGTGATTTTTGCATTTTTTAAATTATAATATTACTCTTTGTTAGTTTTACCCATTTTTATTTATTTATTTATTTCAATTAAGCCCTGCAGCTCTGACATTGTAGAATACAATTATGAGTGTTTTATTGCAGTAAAACATATCAGTAATAACATATTCCCAATAAAACATGTGTGTGCATGTTTGGAAAAAATGAACATTTCTTAATTTCTCTAAAATTGGTTAGATTTTATACATATATAATTACAGTTCATTTATAAATATTTGATGTCAAACAAAAGCCCTATTTGTCCTCTAAAATACAATATATATATTAAGTATTGGTAAACCTAATGTGAAAGAGGTAAATTATGGTTGAACAGACATATAGCTCAAATTCTATGTTTTGTTTATGTTCAGAACTTGGACAATTGCTTCCGTCCTCAAAGGGTTAAACTAAGTTGATATTCTAAACAAAAACACGTTTACCCTTTTAGTAAATCTTGCTACTCATAGACATCAGACATCTGGTTGAAAATGATCAGAACAAGAAATCACACACTGCAAACACTCATCTCTGCTTCCTTTCTGGGCTTTGCTAATACTTTAATAGCACTGCACAACTAACAGCTCCATCTTATTGATACCAACATCATCTCTGCAGTCTAAGGGGGTTATTCACTTAGCTGCCGAAGGCAGCCGAGTGAATAGCCGAGCTGAAGTGAACAGAGCCGAACGACGTTCGGCTATTCACTCCTTCTCAGTACGGCTGATATCAGCCATACATCGGCTCTGTGCGGCTACCTTCGGCCTGAGACGAAGTGCAGAAGGAGTTTGACTCAGCCGATCCAACTTCTAAATCTTCTTAGCCGAAGCTCCAGCAGTTCTCTCACTGCTGTTCGCCCCTATTATCATAGGGGCCGAACAGCAGTGAGTGGATAGCCAAATGCCGCCGAGCATAGGTAGCGAGCAGAATAGATATAGATGTAAAGAAATGAAAAAATTAAATGTTTAAAAATTATTTAAATAAATGTAAAAAAAATAGAAAAACTTTAAAAAGTTACGAAAATAATACAAAAAATTTAACGAAAAGAAAAAAAAAACAACCCAGCATGGGATCCCCCCTCCCAAGCCATACCAGACCCTTTAGGTCTGGTAGGAAAGTTAGGAGGGACCCTATTTAAAAAAATAAAAAAAACCATGGGGTTCCCCCCAAAATGCATACCAGTTTCTTTAGGTCTATATCTATATCACGTCGTCCATGACAATGACCCGGTGAAATAAGAAAATAAAAATAATAAGTAAATAAATAATACACACAACGAACTGCTGCTGCATAATGTTGAATCTGACAGATGCTGGCAAAATATAAACAATTGGGTGGAGCTAGCAGTGACATCACCGCTAGCTCCGACCAACTGATTACTATTGAGTCTTCTAGCAGGTCCTGGGCAAAAAAACAACTGAGCTCTGCAGATCAGTGTCCCCAGGTCTTTTAGGGATGCTCATCATTACAACTGGGCGGAGCAGGCCGTGAGCTCCGCCCAGCTGTCATTAGCGTGGAGAAAGGTCAGCCTAGGCCGAGCCGAAGCATATGCGTTCAGCTCGGCTGCCTTCGGCTGCTGTACGGGCTATTGTGAATAGCCCGTACAGCAGCAGCCCTTCGGTTCAACTGAACCAAAGGGCTCAGGTGGCCCAAGTGAGCTAAATGATCAGCTGAAGCTACAGCTGAAACCTTCGGCTCTATAGTAAATATAGAGACACAGGTCCATTAAGTTCAACCTTTATGCATGTGTATGTTTGTACACGAGTCCCTGATACGGTCCCTGAGAAAGGCATCTAAATGCTTTTTGAATGACTCAATACTCTCAGGTGATACCACTGCTTGTGGCAGCGAGTTCCAGACTTTAACCGCTCTACGCCCCTTGTGGTTAAATCTTTTCTCCACCAATTTCAGGTAGTAGCCTCTAGTCTTAGTTATGGAGTTTACTGTTAATAGTTTATTGCTGATGTTGCCATCACCACTAAACATTTTGTACATCAAAATCATGTCCCCTCTTAATCGCCTGACTTCTAGCGTGAACAAGTTTAAATTTAGTAGCCTTGTTTCATAGTTTAGGTCCTCTAGCCCCTTAATTAGTTTAGTTGCCCTTCTCTGGACTCCCTCCAGCTAAAGGACATCCTTTCTGTGGATTGGTGACCAAAACTGGACCGCTTACTCCAGATGAGACTGAACCAATGATCTATAAAGTGGCAAAATGATTACTTTATCTCTACAGTACATTCCGTTTTTAATACAAAGCAGTACTCTGCTAGCTTTGTTTGCTGCAGCCTGACATTGCAAGGTAGTATTCGATCTGTGGTCTATTATGACCCCCAAATCTTTTTTCCATTTCTGACTTCCCTAGTGGAGTACCCATTAATATGTATTCCTCTTGCCTATTTTTAACCCCAAAAATGCATTATTTTAAATTTTCAACATTAAACATCATCTGCCATATAGTTGCCCATTCCTCTATTTTATCCAGGTCATCCTGTATAAATGATCTAGGCTGCCTAGGCTTTAGGTTTGCATTTTTTAGCAGGGTGCATTAGGGACATTTTTTTTACCACTGCAAGAAAGAATTAATATTATCACAAAATATTAGATTTTGCTACAAAGACTTCGACCCTACAGTTCAACCCCTTCATGTCTTTTGGACCCCCCAGCATCACCTTAAAGAGTACCTTTCACCACCATCTGATATCACATAGGGGGCTTGTAAGCCCCCCTATATTATAACAATTAAAGTAAAGTAAACAAAAAAATAACAGTTTTTAAAATTAACATTAAATAAAATAAACGTAAAAAAAAAAAATTACAAAAAATGTTTAAAGTCCCCCCGCCCCCTGAGCACGCGTGTCTTCAAGTTAACGCGCGTCGGGTGCGCCTGAGTATGAAAACGACGAACGCGCTACACAATTTGGGTATCGCCGCGCACGCCGGAGTGAGAGCAATAATTCTAGGGCCAGTATTTTTAGTGTATCTCTAAACTGATGACCTGTGAGGGCTTTTAAATCGTCGTCTATGGACTTTTTGGGGTACTGAATTTTGTCGCCGTTTCACAGACGCACACAATTTGTAACCTTGGCATATCAGGTATCTATTTACTCATTGTAACCTCATCTTTTACATTGTATTAAAATTGGTATTTTATTGTGTTTTGGGGCATTTAAGTGCATTTATCACTAAATGTTGGGGTTTGATAAGGAGTTGCGCTAATATCGTGCAACATAAGAAGTTTGCAACTGCCACCATTTTATTCTATAGGGTCTTGGCTTTCAGAAAATATATAATGTGTGGGCGTTTTAAGTAATTTTCAGGCGTAAATTGTGGATTATAACAGGGGGACAAAAAATTTAAAAAAGGCCTCAGTCATGAAGGGGTTAATGTAAAGTGTGATAGATCCATGCAGATGGATAAAAAGATAAGGCAGGTGATAATATATTGAGGATTATATTGTACTCCAGATCTATTCAAATGTAAACAACCAATTCCTGTTTTCTTACTTCAGTAGGGAGTTGGCTGATTCCTGGCACTGGATCACTGTGCACACCAGCTAATCCTCACTCTCAGTTCGTAGCCCCATTATCTCTTTCTTCTTCCCATGGCTGTGATAGATATTCGTCTTTGCGGAATCACCGGGCAGCTCCATATCCCAGTCCATACTCTCACAGAAACAATTCTCCAAGTAAGTTTCAACACTATAATACTGAAATGTTTATTTTGTGTGAAGTCTATAGGTATAGGCAGATATTAATTATATCAGCCTCGCTCCCCTTTATAGAATTAACACTCTTGTTTATTGTATAAATTATGATATACAGGCATCTGTTTCTTGGACTGCAAAATTATAGCACCACTTAGTTGCCTGCATTTAAAGGGAATGTATATTTTAAAAAAATGTGTTTAGATACTCTATACATATAGATACAGATAGAGGGAAATGTATCAAAACTGGAGTATACAGAATCTGCAGCAGCTGTGTTTGGCAACCAATCAGCTTCTGTCTTTCATTTTTAAAGCTTAACTGAAGAGAGAATCTGATTGGTTACTATGGGCCGCTGCTACAGATTTTTCCTGCTCCAGTTTTGATAAATTACCCCATAATGTTTTAGATACACATGTAAAAGAGATCAGCTTGATGTCAATGTGTGTTAGTCGTTAAAAATGTTTAAAGAACTGTGCTTTAGAAATACGTGAAGTTTGGGGAAAAGAGGTGAAGTGCAGTGTTGTTATGTGGTCATGGGGCATATTTACTAATCCGTAAAGAAACTTAGTGAACTTTTTATAACATCAACAATCCGATCAATTATTGGAGTAGTTGTAAAGAAAAAAAGGCCTTTTTAGTCGATGTCAACTTCAGCTCACTTCACTCTATTGTAAATTTGACTCATGGCTATTTTGCCCACTGCACTTCAAAATAAAGTAAATCAGGCCTATTGAAAACAATGCTTGCCCTGTGTGACAGTGAGACATTGTATTGCCATGGCCATTTTACGCTTTCTGTAGAGGTCAATCTGCATATCACTATAGTTAATACATTAAAAAATCTGGAAGGGAAGGGGCATTGCATGACCTTGGCTCACAGGGCACATGACTAGATTTCTTACCAATTAACCTGGGCCTCCTTTGCAGTATGTGTTGCATTTATTTCAAAACATATTTCAATATTTTATAACTTTGGCTCTGATATTGTTCATATTGTGTACATCTATTCTCACACTTCTAGGCACTCTTATACCAAAAGAATTTCCTTTCACAGATCTTTAGAATAATGTTATGTATTATGACTTAGGGGTATTTTTTACAGCAGCAGAGCCGCCGGACAATATGAAACTATTGGGCGGAGCTAGCTGTCACTGCTAGCTCTGCACAATCGTTTTCTATTAACTTTTTTCTACTTTTTTCACTCTTTTTCTGTTCTGCTCGGTGCCTCTGAGGGCTTTTTTCATTATGTTATGGCAAAAGCACCACATTTCAGTCCAGCTGTCTAGAGAATTCATTTGTCTTTTAAGACCCTAGCATCTTGTATGAGTAAAGGCTGTCAAGCAAACAAGTTATATCAAAATTGAATGCAATGAAAGTATGTACTGAAAGTGCTCTAAAAATGTAAGCAAGCTGATCTCCCTAACAATGGAAATATAATTATTGATTACATTATTTACTTACATTATGTCTTTCCTGTTTTGTAGCAAGCATAACAGATAATTCAACCAGTTGCCTATCTATGCTTCAGCCACATGACAACTGGTCCTGTCTCCAAATGTCAGCCCATACAGGAATGCTACCAATGACTCACAACACTGGAGCTTCAACCAACACCAGGTAAGTGATTTCTTTCTTTCTGTCTGAAGTTTATTTACAAAAAAAGCTGGGAATCTTCATGGAAAAATGTGTGTGACTGTTCATTTCAATTATCCAATCATCTTTAAAACATCTGTACATGGTTGGATAGTTAAATTGATAACAAATTTGCTTTTCACGTTAGGATAAATTAAGAGGGTTATTCACAAAGCTGCCGAAGGATCTAGCCGTAGCTTCAGCTGATCCTTCGGCTAGCTTCAGCCCCAGGATCCCTTCGGTTCAGTAGAACCGGAGGGCTGATGTACGGGCTATTCACTATAGCCCATACAGCTCCAGAACTTGGCCGACCGGCTAAGTCGAGACAAAGGCATATGCTTCGGCTCGACTGAGTTTAACACACAGCCGAAGCGGTGAGAACAGTCTGCCGAAGCAGACTGTTCTCTCCGCAATATGTAAACAAATAAATAAACACAGCGTGGGGTCCTCCTCCCAAACGTTATAAATGTTAGGAGGGACCCCCATTTAAAAATGTAAAAAATGCCCTGACCAATCCTAGCCTGTCTCCCCCCTGATATTGGCCGATTCCCTGTTTATTTTTTATTTTTTTGCGGCTGCTGTCTGAATAAAAAAAAAGCATCAGATAACAGGGGAAGCATTAGCTCCCCGTTATCTGCTGATTCCCTTGCTATGTTTTTTTTTTCTATTATTTTGACAGCTGCCGCAGGCTGCCGTCTGAGTAATGAAATAAAAAAACAACAAATAGCATATGAATGAATAGCTAGGCTGCTATTGGCCATTTCAAATTGGAATAGCCTATAGTAGGCTGGCTATTGGATCCGCCTACTGCTGCTGTCAATCAGCAGAGGTGGACCTGAGTGAGAACTTCAGGTCCACCTCTGCTGATTGTGGATTTATTCACATTTGGACTCAGAAAATTTGGATGTATCCGAATGTCCAAACTTAATGAAATTCGTATGAATATCAGTTCGGAATGAAACAAAATTTCTAATATTTTTTTTAATATGTTTATATTAAAACTATCCTGTAGCTTACACTAGAATGTATGATGCATTCTATTTATAGATATTCATCATAATTGTCTACTTAATTGGTATAGCCAATGAATAAAAACAAGGCATATTATATAAATTAAGCTTTTATGTTTATTGTTGTTGCTGTCATATGATTGAGCTTAGCTATATAGTAAAACACATGCCTAGAAGAGTGATATATTTACTCATGCAATATATTTCATTTTGCAGTCAGTATCCTAGTTTGTGGTCAGTCAACAACAGCACCATCACACCAGTCTCTCAGTCTGGAGGCATTTCTAACAGCCTAGGATCTCAGTACTTGAGGGGTTCTCCAGCACACTACCCATCTCTTTCTCATGGAGTACCTTCACCTTCCTCAGGATCTCCCCTATATGATCATGGAGCAACTACAGAAATTACAGACAACCAATATGAAATCACAAACCATTCCAGGTTATCTTCGCCATGGACAGCAGTTACACCAAATTCAATGTAAGCAAAAAGCTTGTATGAAATTCCCAAATAAATGAAGTACTGAGACATGGACCCTTCAAAGAAAAAAAGAACTGAGGAATCCTGGTGCAGATGCCTCAAAAATCATAACTCAAAAGGTTCCATCACAGTTTCATAAGAATGCTAAAATAAGCATTAACCTGAACGAAAGTACTATGTAACTTGACGTTTTTAATGGCGGTGAGAATGGAAGTGTCTCACTAAGGACATGTACACTTATTGTATATATAAATGTAAAACAATGATACTGGCAATCTTCGGTTCACATTAACAGGAATAAATATAATTTCCATAACGTGATAATGGAATCCGTAATAATAGTAAAATATTTTTTATAAAAACAGAGGAATGCAACAAATGCAGTAAAAAGTATTTATTATATGTTGGAAACTTAACATTAAATAATACATTATTAAATGTTTGGTCAATTATTTAAGTCACAAAAAAATACCAAATATTTATTTGAAGTGAAATGGATTGTAACAATGATGTTCTGGAGTTCTGGAACAAAAAACCTGCGTAGAAAAAAATAGATTGCCATTCCTGGTCCCTTTTAAAAATGCTGTTTGTCTGGGTGGCAAGCTTACGATGGCTTCAGTACTTTCTGAGTCATTGACCCAAGATATGAAAAGCGTGTATGGCAAGGCAAAATAAAAACAAATATATGCATGCAGTACACGTGCAATGCATGCAAACATCCCTGTGTTTTATCTTATTATTTTACAGAACAATACCTGTTGATCCAGCCAGAAGCAGACAATGCTGCCTATGCTGCACTGAAATTCCAAGCAGTCAGCCTTGCCAAATTCACCCTGTACTCCCCTGCTTGATTACAGAACACTTCTCCCTCCCCTGATCTTTGTAACATGCAGTGGAGGTGTTCTAGCAGGAGAACTGAGGCACATCTGACAACAGCATTGACAGCTCACTAGAGGAAGTTAGGAGCTCCTGGATTTCTGGCAGAACCATCATGTATTTTTCTGTACTTTCAGCATTTTAAAGAGACAAAATATGGCAAACAATGCATATATTGCGGTACTTATTTTATTTTTTTATTTTTTTCTACCCAGACATGCAGTTTTAGTCAGACTTTACTTTCTGAATACTGGTTTCAGGTCAGTGACTCAGAAAGTATTACAACTCAAGCTTTTTTAAAAGGACAACCCACATCTTGTTCTCTGTATGGGTTTCCTGTAATGCCAGCATAATAGTGCTGAAAAAAAATCATTTTTATGTAGCATTTGTTTAGTTTATGTCTTGTATATTTTCCATTCCCTTTCATGTTAATTAAAAGTTAAAAAAAAAACAAAACAAAAACATTGTGGTACTTACTGTATATGGCACTAAGAAAGCTTTCATAGTTTTTCTTTTTCAACTGACTCAAATGAAATCTTTGTGAGAGGCTTACTTAGAGGGACATGAAACCAAGGAGTTAAACCTTAAAAATGCATTTTAATATCGAGTAGTTGTATTCAAGAACTATTAACAAAATGTATCTTATTTGTGTATCAATCGTCTATAGATCCTCAAATCTTCTCTGAGTTTGTGCTAACACTGTCCTTCCTTCTGGAGGGTGGCTACTTTTGTTCCTCATGGTCCATGTGTGTGTTGTAAAGTGCACACTGCTCCAAGCTTACTCCCGTGATGGACTGCAATCTCAATACAAATGAGTAAACTAAACATGAGATTGTAGTCCATCACATGAGTGAGCTTGGAGTGGTGGCTACTTTACAATACACATTGGGACCATGGGGTACACAAGTAGTACCCCTCCAGAAGGAAGGACAGTGTCAGCACCAATTCAAAGATGATTAAATGATCTACAGCCAAGTGATACACAAACAACATACATCTTTGTTAACAATAAAGGTACTTGAATGTATTTTTAAGATTTAACTCTTGAATTTGTGTCACTTTAAGTGAATTGAATCTGGGTTCACATCAGACTGAGATTTAAAAAGACTGGTGGGGGATTTATCAAAACTGGAGCAAACAGAATCTGGAGCAGTTGCTCACAGTAACCAATCAGCTTCTCTCCTTCATTTTCAAAGCTTAACTGAACACACTAAAGAAATAAGGTGATTGGTTACCATGGGCTTTGTATTCTGTCTGCTCCAGTTTTAATAAATTACCCCCTCTAACTTTTCCTGCAAACAACTGGATGGCTGAAAGAAGCATAAGTTCACTTGACATCATCTCACTTCTCACATCAAATTGCCCCCATAATGTATGAAAAATAAAGTATATGCCATTAAGGAGATACATCCCTTGCTAGGTGAGGTGGTAAATTCTTATGAGTAGCCCCAGTCTTATATTAGTAAAATGCTATTATAATGTATAAAGGTAAAACTCATGCCAAAAGACAATTTTTTTAAAAAAAGCGCAATAATCTCCCTTATTGGTGTATAAAGTGAACGTTCAACAGAAAATGGGAAAATCAGACAATGTAGTATGTACAAGAAAGACATGTTAATGTTTGTTAAGTTGTCATGTGGAGAAACAAGAGTCTGAGTCAATGTGATGATGTTATTTAGAAACTTACTTGTCTACTATGTATTTATATTCGATAAGATTTCTTGTCCTCGATGTACAGTATGAATTGTATATGTTAAAGTATGCTGGAAGACAATCAGAATAAATAGTTTTAATGGTCTTTGCATTGAAATATGTATTATTTCTAACTGTTTTATGTTGTCTTTAAAAGACAACTCCAGGAAAAAATGTATTAACTATTGCAGTGGGGCTATTGCTCATCCTGCAAGCCAGCTTGTTGTTATACTGCTCCCTGGAGCGTCTCTCTTCCTCCACTGCAGCAGTCTAAGGTCCCTGAGTCATCACATCCAAAACACAGAGGGAAATACCATTGCTGCAGCGGAGGAGGGAGGCTGGAGGGAACATTTTTTTTATATACAGGCTATTGCCTTCCAGTAAGATCCTACATACATTTTACTAGTTTATTTTTACATTTGTATGCATGAGCCATAAAAAGTGAAAAAAAAGTAGAAGTGGAGAAATCTGCCTACAGTTTTATCAATTCTAGTAGCTGAGTAAGCAATTTGAATGCCTTTTTATTCAAATCTTCAACACTTGCAGAAAGTCCTAAAAGAGTCCTGTGCATACTCAATGTGGAAGCCCCCTGTCTGAATGTATTACCACATTGTAGCATCTCATCTAAATGCGGACAGACTAGGCAAAAATATGATACGTTGACTAATTAGTGATTCACTGTAGTGCTCCCTTCTACGTGACAAATTCTCTTTACGTATTATGGGATGTAAGCAATGTGGAATTTCAATTCATGTCAGTTGTTTGCAGAATCCCTGTTGACTTAAGTAACACATCTATGTGAAACGTCTGCATTACTTCTGCCTATTTATCATATGGGCCGACAAAATACATGCCTAGTGTTGAACTAAGTAAGTTTTAGGGGGTTATCCAGAAAGCTGCAGAAGGCAGTCAAGTGAATAACCTAGCCGAAGTGAAGTGTTTGGCTATTCACTTCTGGCTTGTACGGTTGATTTCTGCCGTACATCGGCTAAAATCAGCCGTACACCGGCTGCCTTTGGTCAGCCGAAGATGCTCTCCATGTTCGGCTGAGCCTAAGTGCCGAAGGAGTTCGACTCAGCCCATCCAACATCTGGATCGGCTGAGCCAAAGCTCTGGCATCTCACTTGCTGCTGTTCGGCCTATTCTCATAGGGGCTAAACCGCAGTAAGTGAATAGCCGAATGCCGCCCAGCGGCATACCAATCGACATTTGGCTCGGCTATTCTGCTCGGTACCTCCGACCAGAATAGCCGAGGTACCAAGCAGTATAATAAAATAAGTGAAATAAATTTAAAAAAAAAAAGAAAAACAAAGTTGAAAAAAAAGCACAATGCTGTCTATGAGCGTGATCAAGTACATGAGCTTCTTTTGGGGCAGATTACAGCACGTATTCATTGGACTCCTTTATATAGATTTCGTAAACACACGTTTTGTGAACAGAAAATCGCACTACATACGTGCGGTTAAAAACGCGCATATTACGAACGCCCAGGTGTGAGCCCAGGCTCATAGAATATCCTCACAGTAGCCAGATGTATAAACAAAGCAAGTTAAATTACTCATGCCCATTGATATAAATATTTGCATTATTGATAATTACACTGTGAGAACCAATAACTATATTATATGGATTAGTAACAGCTCCTGTAGTAAACACTGCAACACTTTCTTGATATAATGAAGATATTAATCAGTAAGAATGCGCTCTGAGGGGGATTTATCAAAACTGGAACAGAGAAAATTTGGAGCGGTTGTGTATGGCAACCAATCAGCTTCTCTCTTTCATTTCCAAATCTTAATTGAACACACTAAGAGAGATGCTGATTGGTTGCCATGCGCAACTGCTCCAGAATTTGTCTGCTTCAGTTTTGATAAATTCTTCCCACTATGTTCACTAATGGGGCAGGTTCTGAGCAATACTGACAAACACATCAGCTGCAAACCCACCTAGCAATTGTCAGATATACTCTTCCACTACTGCCCTGTTTGGTGAAACAACTGCTGCTTACTAGCAGGGTTAGTCACAAAAATGTGTGAAGAGTTTTGAGAAGGCAGGAGAAGTGAACAATCAAAAAAGCCAAAAAAGGTGATATGGAAAAATTCTCCAATTCATCTTACTGTCCAGTTTAGTTATGTTGTCCTAGTTTGTTCTCTTTTTCTGCCTTTCCAAACTTTTTACCCATTTGTGAATAACCCTGTTGATGTTGGTAAAGGATGATGACTGGGTAAGTCAATGGATTAAACAAATTAATCAGAAAATGGAATAAACAAAATAACCAAACCTGCTATTGAATTAGATTTTTTAGTATATTGTGATGTGTGTGTGTGTGTGTGTGTGTGTGTGGGGGGGGGGGGGGGGTTTTTTTTTTTCATCTAA
>NW_017306564.1:1411868-1412859 GCF_000935625.1 Nanorana parkeri
TTCTCTCTCTATTCATTTTTTGTTTCTTAGTATTGTTTCTGACTGTTTGACTTGTTACTTGCGACTTTTTCAATTTATACTACATAGACATACTTGTAATAACTAACATCAAGGAAGCTTTTTGCTCTCCTCCCTACCCATACTATTTTGCTCTTGGTTATCTCTGCATTGATTATGAGGGTATAAGGCTAGGTTCACACCTGCGCGATCAGTGACCATGTGGCAACCGTGCACAAAACAGTTTCCCGCCGCTATTCTGCCCGGTTGCGGCTAAAAAAGCCGTGCATCGTGTGTCGCAAAAAAAGGTACATGTACCTTTTTTCAGCAATTGCCACACGGATGTAACCCCATTGAGATCAATGGGGCAGCGCAACAACGACTGTGTGCACCTGAACAACATTTTCTGTTGATATCCAGCTCAGCGGGATCAGTCTATGATCCCCTGATCAGACGGTACAGATCAGACGGTTTCACATTAGAGAGCAGGAAGGCTGCCAAAGCCGGTTCTCCGAGTGAATAACTGAGCCAAAGGGAACAGAGCCGAACGATGTGCAGCTATTCACTTGAGCTCAGTACGACTGATTTCAGCTGTACATCAGCTAAAATCAACCGTGCATCGGCTGCCTTCGGTCAGCCGATCAAGCTCTGCATGTTCTGCTCAGCTCACTCGCTGGGGTCGAACAGCAGTGAGTGAATAGCTGAATGCCTCCAAGGTAGCGAGCAAAATATAAATAAACGTAAACAAATGGGGAAAAAAACGTTTAAAAACTATTTAAATAAATGTAAAAAAAAAAATGTAAAGAAAAGAAAAAAACAACAACGTGGGATCCCCCTTCCAAACCATACCAGACCCTTTAGGTCTTGTAGGAAAGTTAGGAGGGACCCCATTTACAAAAAAAAGAAAAAAAAGCGTGGGGTTCCCCCAAAAGTCATACCAGGCCCTTGATCCGAGCACAGGCCTGGCAGGGCAGGAAAGGCCCCCCCCCCTGAC
>NW_017306564.1:1412869-1415176 GCF_000935625.1 Nanorana parkeri
TGATTTCAGCCAATGTACGGCTGAAATCAGCCGTACCAGCCAGAAGTGAATAGCCGAACAGTGTTCGGCTCACTTCACTTCAGGTCGGTCATTCACTCGTCTGCCTACGGCAGCTTAGTGAATAGACCCAACAGTCACACCACCCTTCAGTTGGCATTTACTTTAAGAAAGATATTTACTTTCATAGGTTCATGACTAGTGTATTAACCTCCCTGGCGGTATGATTATTCAGGATTTTAGCATCCCAAAGCGGTACATTGTTTTTCATGGAAATTTGTTGTTTTATATTGTAGGCCTGTAATTCTTAGTAAATCTTAGGAATAACTCACCTAAATCTGTCCAAACAAGAGTCCAGTAGACATCCCAGGTATGATAAAGTTTGAAACACGAAATTAAAAAATTATAATATAATAAATTATAAATAATTATAAGAAATTATAATATAATAAATAATTATAAAAAATTATAATATAATAATTTAAAAAAATGGTCCAGTAAATGGGAATTCTGGGGGCGCAGCCTGATCCGTACCACAGTCAATAGAGTACCAAGTTCGCACATCACTGAGCTCGGTCGCAGAATCGTCACTGTTTTAGGTCAAAAGCGGTTTTAGACCAGGTAGAAAACAGCGATAGTAAATTAGAACTACTTGCAGAATTGAGTGATAGCGATTCGTTGGGAAATTCCTCAACAGACACTGAAAGTGAGGACAGCGAGGATTCTGCGACCGAGCTCAGTGATGTGCGAACTTGGTACTTTATTTACTGTGGTACGGATCAGGCAACGACCACAGAATTCCCATTTACTGGACCATTTTTTTAATTATTTAATTATAATTTGTTGTAATTATTTATTACATTATAATTTCTTATAATTTTGAAAAAGTGTCAGGCAGGGCACTGGACAAAACTCTAGGGACAAAATTGAAGTGAAATAGTTTTATATATATTTGTAATCATAGCAGATTACTTTGTATTGTGTATTCTGTGTATATTGCAACTTTTCACTTTTGAATTTCCCGCCAGCTGTGACGCCCGAAAACGAAACTAAAAGTCAGATTCCGGCATCGGCCGGCCACGTACAGCAGAGGACACCACGAGCTCGCAGGGACAAGGTAAGTGACACTTTTCTGAGCATTCCCGAGTCTGGCTCGGGGTTAGCGCTCCTGGTACTGAAAGTTAACGCCGAGCCAGACTTGGGAATACCACCAGGGAGGTTAAAGATGTCTTGTCTCCTCCAACTGCCAGACCCACACTCTGTTCCCAACCTTTCCTTAAATAACCAAACACTTGACACTAAATGGAGTTTAATGGCCATAGCAACCTTCTATTAACAAATGTATAAATAACAGCAATATAATAACAATTTGAATTGGTCCAATGTCCTTTTGAAAGCACTTTTACATAAATTCTGTATCTGCAAACCTGCAAATTTAGACCGCCATTTACAGAACACCGGCTATAATTGCAGCTACATCCACGAAACCATGCTGTTCATAATGCTGTATGTGAGATCACAGCACTGTCACACCACGGGAGATTCCTGTTGACTGCTGAGGTTGCACCTTGCAGATCAGACAGCCAAATGAGAGCTTGCACATAGAGGTACACAATACTGTTTGCAGGTCATCCAGGTGCATCATAATTCAATACAAGATTGAAGGGGTTATTCACAAAAGGGTGAAGAGTTTGGAGAAGGCAGATGAAGTGAACAATCTAGGACAACATACAGGTCTATTCACTAAGCTGCCGTAGGCAGCCGAGTGAATGACCGACCTGAAGTGAAGTGAGCCGAACACTGTTCGGCTATTCACTTCAGGCTGGTACGGCTGATTTCAGCCGTATATCGGCTGAAATCAGCCCTACATCGCACCCGAAGTGCAGAAGGAGTTCGACTCAGCTGATCCAACATCTGGATCGGCTGAGCCGAACCTCTGGCAGGCTACTCACGGCTCTGCTGCCGTCAAAAAAAGAAAAGAAAAAAAGAACTCTCCCGGGCGCTCTGGGAGCCTCCCGCTCCCGGCCGCCCAGGAGAGAAACAATGCTTTTTCTTTTCTTTATTCTGACACGGAGCCGTGTCAGAATAGAAAAAAAAATATATATTTTTTGACCATAGGAATGCATTGCTAGATTGCTATTGGCTATTTCAATTTGCAATAGCCAATAGTAAACTAGCATTGTACCCGCCCTCTGCTGATGGACATAATGGAGAACTGCAGCAGAGGGCAGGTACAATGCTAGTTTACTATTGGCTATTGCAAATTGAAATAGCCAATAGGAATCTAGCAATGCATTCCAATGGGCAAAA
>NW_017306564.1:1415894-1426708 GCF_000935625.1 Nanorana parkeri
GCCCAGCTGTTCAGAAGCAGGCTGTCGGCCGGCCAATGGCCGGCCTCTCGGCCAGCTTCGGCTTTCAGCGCGGCTCAGCCGAGCCGAGGCATATGCGCTTGGCTCGACTGAGCCGCTCGGCCACGTTCGGGAGCTGTAGGGGCTATAGTGAATAGCCCGTACAGCACCCCTTCGGTTCTACTGAACCCGAAGGGGTCCTGGGGCCGAAGCTAGCTATCCTTTGGCAGCTTCGTGAATGGATCCCATAGTTGAACTGCAACGTGAGCTGAATTGGAGAATCTTTCCAAATCAGCTATTTTGGCCTAGATTGTTCACTTCTCTTGCCTTCTCCAAACTCTTCACCCTTTTCTGAATAACCCTTTCCATACTTCAACTTGCATATGTACATATAATATACTGTATGTGTTGCATGCAAACCATCCTCCACTTTCATTGCTTATTAAAGTATACCTTAATCCAAACTTTCTTTTGTACGTGTTTTTCTTTAATTTGGTTAGAGTCTGGAAGATTTGTAACCCCTTCCAGGTTGCTATCTATTTGTCCTGGTGCCCAGTGATCTTCCAATTTTCCAATGGGGACACTAGTTCCAATGACCACATCTCTTCCTGTTCTATTAGATCTAATGAAGGGAGAAAAAAGGTGGAAGACCTAACATTCTATGAGAAAGAAATGGAGATGGTATCAGAGAGTGATTATTGTATATTAAAGCACAAGGGAATTGTACACAGCGTGCAGTCTGTTAATGCAACTGAGGGTGATGCAGAGGGTAGAAGTGTTTGCAATTTATCAAAACTGCAACTTTCATTAAAGTAATACCTGGTAATCCTACATGAATTGTCTTCCTCAGACACCTAATCTCACAGGGTGACAATTGTCTCCCAGTTGTGCTTCTGCATTGTCATCCTGTCATATGCTCCCTGGTTGAGATTATAAGCATCTACAGGTGAAACTCGAATAATTAGAATATCGTGCAAAGTTCATTTATTTCACTAATGCAACTTAAAAGGTGAAACTAATATATGAGATAGACTCATTACATGCAAAGCAAGATAGTTCAAGCCGTGATTTGTCATAATTGTGATGATTATGGCTTACAGCTCATGAAAACCCCAAGAACCCCAAATCCACAACCTCAAAAAAGTAGATTATTACATGCAATCAATAAAACAAGGATTGTACATAGAACAATATCGGACCTCTGAAAAGTACAAGCATGCATATGTACTCAGTACTTGGTTTGGGCCCCTTTTGCAGCAATTACTGCAATTACTTTTGCACGATATTCTAATTATTCGAGTTTCACCTGTATGCAGATGCACATTGTTCAGGAATGGTGGTCTGTTGTTACTATCAGGAAGCCAGCCCAGCAATGATTTGCAGCCTATACTGGAATGAGTGTATGTAGACAGGAAGTGGATGGAAGATCTTGAAGAAGGAGATCAGCAGCTCCAAGGTCTACAAAATGTGTTTAAAAAAAGATAACAGCAGTGTTTTATTGAAAATGGCAATTGTTTATGAGACTGTGCAAACTAAATGCATAGGTTTAGATCTACTTCAATACCAAAATACTACATATAGCATAATATACTTCTACAGCATAAGCAGATAGAAGGAGAGGAAGAAGGAAGTTCAAAACATGTTTAGATGTACAATAGTAAGCTCTCGCCTATTTAAAAGTACACATGCAAAATTAGTCACAACTGGGCGCAAGAATGGTTTTGCTCTATCTACTCACTGTAAATTACCCACCCACAAAGTGTCTTAACTATTTTATTGTAAGTTAGAGAATTAGAGGGTGCAAAAACAGGATGAATGTGTTCCTCATAAACTGAGTGATTTGTTCACCTGTACTCTTAACCGTTTTCAAACTAGAAACCTGCCGAGAATGGCACCAAACTGCGATAAGACATTTCTACTTACTGTCAGCCTTTCATCTAGTCTACTAACTTATGGAACTGTAGACCACATGTCCTGTGTTTGTTCTGCCTGTGTGAATGTAAATACAGTAAATATTAGTCTTTCCTTATGTAATTTGGTCCCTCTTGCACAAGAGCAGATTGCTCACACTGAAGTGAGAAAAAAAGGTCATATACAGTAAGCATGCAGGATATATATATATATATGCGTGCTGCAATGTGATATTTATGTGCAATTTTAAAGCTTGACATGTTTGGTGTTTATTTACCCCACGTGAGCCCATCTTTTCAATTTTACAAAAAATTGGGTACTGATAAATGTTTTATAACATAACGTGGGGAAAATATTTATTTTAACATTTTCAGAACTTTTTTCATTATATAGTAAAAACTAAAAATCTCAGTGGCGATTAAATACCACCAAAAGAAAGTTCTATCTGTCCCCAAAAAAACGTTTAACATTTATTTCAGTACAGCTTTTCATGATGGAATAAATGTCAGTCAAAATACCTCAGTGCTGAATGCTGAAAAATGGCCTGGACAGGAAGGGGGTTTTACACCCTGATCAGCAAATAGTTAATAGGTGAGCAAAGGTTAGTCTCTTAAGAGCAGCCTTGTCCACAAGAATTCAACAATTTATTCAAAGCCATTTTTTTGCAAATTTGTTTCGGCAGCTTAATTTAAGTGCACATTTTTTTTCTCTTACACATGACATTTTGTCTGCTGAACGACCGACCTGAAGCCAAGTGAGCCGAACGCTGTTCGGCTATTCACTTCAGGCTGGTATGACGGGTGGCTTTGGGTTGGTCGAACATGCACAGCATGTTCGGCTGACCTGAAGTGCAGAAGGAGTTCGACTCCTCCGGCAGGCTACTCGCTGCTGTTCGGTCTATTCTTATAGATGCCGAACAGTAGTGAGTAAATAGCCGAATGCCACTCAGCGGCATTCAGCTCGGCTGTTCTGCTCGGTCCCTCTGTGGGACCGAGCAGAACAGAAAAATAGTTTAAAAAGTGCAAAAAAATAAATAGAAAATGATTGTGCGGAGCTAGCAGTGACAGCTAGCTCCGCCCAACTGTTTTCTATCGGCCGGCGGTTCTGCTGCCGTAAAAAAAATAAAAATGTTCTCCATAGGAATGCATTACTAGATTCCTATTGGCTATTTCAATTTGCAATAGCCAATAGCAGACTAACTATTGCACCCGCCTTCTGCTGCTGTCAATCACTAGAGGGGACCTGATGGAGAACTGAAGGTCCCCTCTGCTGATTGACAGAAGCAGTGGGCGGGTGCAATAGCTAGTTTGCCATTGGCTTTTGCAAATCGAAATAGCCAATAGGAATCTAGCAATGCATTCCTATGGTGACATTTTTTTTTTCTGACCGCAGCCGCAACGGCTCCATGTCAGAATAAAAAAAAAACAGGGAAAGTTTTACCTTTCTTGGAAAAAGTGTTTATCTCCTGGGCAGCCGGGAGCGGGAGACTCCCGGAGCGCCCGGGAGACTTTGCTGTCTGGAGATCAGTGTCCCTGGTCCACTTGCTGATCTCTCTGCAAGTGGCCGGAGCCAGCCGTGAGATGATGGCTGGCTCCGCCCAGCTGTCAGAAGCAGGCTGTCGGCTGGCCAATGGCCGGCCATTCGGCCAGCTTCGGCTTTCAGCAAGGCTCAATCGAGCCGAGGCATATGCCTTCGGCTCGACTGAGCCGCTCGGCCAACTTCGGGAGCTGTACGGGCTATAGGAAATAGCCCGTACAGCAGCCCTTCGGTTCTACTGAACCGAAGGGGTCCTGGGGCCGAAGCTAGCCGAAGGATCAGCGGAAGCTACGGCTAGATCCTTCGGCTGCTTCGTGAATAGACCCCTAAGTATTGCAGTAAAAATACTTTTTATATTTTGTTGACCTATTGGAGTTGGTCCAGAGAAAGAAAATAATGCATGGACCAGTTTGCTTCAACAAACATAATATTCCTTCCTTATTCACCAGGGAAAACAGTGCTATTTCCTGTAAATATTATCATCCATTCAAATTGTGTGGATTTTTAATACTCATCCAGCCCTTTTTTGAAGCAGCGTACTGAGGAAGGCAGTTCTTGCAAAAGACTATTCTACATTTTCACATCTTCTAGAATAAAGAACTATTACTGTATGCAGAGGTTAAAGGAGAACTATGGGATTAAGGCTTTTCCCCATAGTTCTCCTTAGGGTAATGAGAGGACACAAACTAGCGTCCTCCCGTCACCCTAAGCTCAGTATACCGCGAGCTACAGCTCGCGGTATACTGAGACGCCGCAGCTGAAGCGGATCCCGACAATTATGTCTGGATCCGTCCAGCTGCGTGAGTGACAGCTGGCTCTGCCTATCTAGAGGCAGAGCCAGCTGTACCCGCCCCCTCCCCCGTCCGATCCGCTGTCAGCGCTGGAGGATCGGAGCGGGGAGGGGGGAATCCAGCCCCTCCCCTGTCACGGCAGAGAGCTGTGACAGGATCGAGAGGTGAGCGAATGCCAGTATGTGTTCGCTCACTTCCCGATCTACTGAGCCGACCTGTGACAGTCTCATTGTCACAGGTCGGCTAGAACTATGAGGTGAGTGCATTTCACTCACCTCATAGTTCTCCTTTAAATCACTTTTCCTCTATTTGCAAATAATGCCCCCTTGTCTTTTTACTAGTAGTTACCTTGAAGGAAACAACTTTTCCAGTAAATTGTACATACAGACCATTAATGTATTTATACGAATTCCATATGTGACTACATCCAGTGACCAGACAAAGCTCTCTGACACCCAAGGTAAATATGGCAAACTGTCCCCTCCCCAGCTGAAATAGATCATGGTTACGCATAGGATGTAGTGTGCTAAATCGGCAGCCTCTGCCTGCTGGGTCTAGTGTTACACCCCTTTTGGCCCATGGAAAACAAAATAGGATTGGGGACATGTAACAACTTGTTTGAAGAAGAACTCCAGGTTTTAGAAAAAAATAACCCTTGCAGTGGGGCTACCCCAACACTGCAAGTGTCAAGTGTTAGTTCTTCTCTAGAGGCAAAAAAAGGGAAGAAATACTCCCCCGATCCTCGGTCCTGTCTGACTGCTAGACCTGTCCCCGCAGCCTCTTCTCCCCCCCATCCTAGTCTAAGGACACGTAACGTCATCACGCCCAATACATGTCTATTATCATCTTGTCTACTATATCATCATTACCATCATCTATTAGACGTGAAGATGCCAAAGGGCATGCCACAGCTGGAGTGAAGCAGGAGAGAGGTAAGCAATCAATACCGCAGGGCCGAGGATCAGACGAGTATTTATTCTTCCCAGAAAAGATAGCTGTAACTGCAGCTTTTGCTTATATATAATTGAACTGTATAACCTGACAGCTCAGCCCTGCAGATTACAGCCAATCCTTTGTGACCTGTCAATTTGACGCCGCTGTCAGCACTCCTTATACAGAGCAGAACCTAGCCGTCACACTGTAACAGATGTGCTATGAATCAAGGCAACCTAGTACCAACATTTCTCATATACATATACAATATGTTTAAATGACATGGACCCCATACGGTTGTTTTGCTTTATTGAATTATTTTTGAGATTGAAAACTGACTGAAAGTGGTTGAAATTGATAGAAAATGACAGTATGTGTGGCCAGGATGATTACATACCTAGAAATATTGCCTCTCATAGGACTAACTAGTGAGTGGTGCAGTATAACACCTGCGGCTGCAGTCTTTGTAGAGTGCTTGTTAAAGTGACGCCTGCATGTAAGTATAAGGTAAATGGTGTCATGCTCTGTACAAGAAGGTAAGCAAAATGCTAGTATATTTTGATACTATTGTACATAATTCTAAATTAATTCACGAAATCATAAGAATCTATGACATTTGCAAACCTGAGTAAGAAGGCATTCAGAGTTCACTCAGACAGCAGTATTAGACAAGAGTACAATTTATATTAGCAGCATGTATCATGCAGAAAGAATGAGCGTATATTTAACAGTTAAACTCCAGAGCTTATTTCACATTTCAGCTATTTGGCCTTTTATTTGGCCTTTTATTTGGCAGTCACTTTTTATTACTTACTGTATAATTTAAAAGAAATACATATATATTTTTAAAATGTTCTTTTGGTGGTATTGCCTTCTAATAAATAATTTTATAACATTTAAGGTGCAGTATCAAGAAAGATAATTCATTAAGCCTTTAGCCTGGGTTCACACCTGTACAATTCATCACCGCATGTGCGTTGCACGAGTTTTTACACGTTACCATACAATACGGAATGGGCATACTGTATCTAAGAAGAAGTGCATGACACTTCTTATAAAATCACATTTAACCACAACGCATGATATTACATTACCATGCATTGTGGTGCTTATACGGCTTTTCAAATTAGCACAGCCTAGATAAACACGATGTGCACAAGACTGTAATACAACTGCTGTGTGTACAGTTCATTTCTTTAAATAGGCACATCAGTAAGACCTGATGTCCACTGTTGGCAGGACACACTTCCATTGACCTTCTAAGTAAGTTGCAGTAATCAGAAGATTGTTTGCTGTTTGCAGCCAGGGACAATACAGCTGTATTTACACCTTAAGAGTAAGAAATCATGGACATGGGATGATTCTCATGTCCCCAGTCCAAATGTGCATATCCAGCTATCTTCTATCTGAGGCCATTAGAGATGTGTGATTCGTTTAGTGCCGAATCAGAATTCGGACTAATTTTGCGAAAATTCGGACATTCAGAGACACCTGAGTCTCAAAATCCCAATGCATCCAAATGTGTCCGAATCCGAATTTCCAATTCCGATTTTCGGATCCCGTCTGAATTTCGTTCAAAAATTAAACTGAATCGGACATGTGACTTTTCTGACCATTCAGATGTGTTTTTTTGTTTAATGCATCTGAATGGGTCTGAACACGAATTTTCGATACGGCAAAATGCGAGCCATATTCAGTATATACAGGTGAAACTCGAATAATTAGAATATCGTGCAAAAGTTCATTTATTTCACTAATGCAACAATGTTGGATCGGCTGAGTCGAACTCCTTCTGCATGTTCGGCCAACCCGAAGGCACGCGTAGCAAGCTGATGTACGGCTGAAATCAGCCGTACCAGCCTGAAGTGAGTAGCCGAACAGTGTTCGGCTCACTTCACTTCAGGTCGGTCATTCACTCGGCTGCCCTCGGCAGCTAAGTGAATAGACCCATAAAGCTCAGACTCCTAGACCCGAATGGCATTCGGGATCCGAACTTCCAAATAGCATTCGAGAGCTCCTGAATGCCTTTTGGATCTGGGAGCATCAGCTTTAGTAATATATGTACATAGCTCCAAGACCCGAATGGCATTCGGGAGCTCCCGAATGCAATTTAGGAAATTCAGATCTCGAATGCCATTTGGGTCTAGGAGATTCAGCTTTAGTATTAATATCTGTATATGGTTTTCTGTGGTATTCACAACGAATATTCGTAAAGTCATTCGAAACTAACGAAAAATTTGGATTTTGTCCGAATCCGAAATCCGAACCGAGTAGAATTTCGGATCCAAATCCCGAAATAACAAAATATCTAAACCGAACTTAATTTTTCTGCAGCTTACATGTGTAGGGGCCATCATGAGTCACTTTAGGCTCAGTTTATTAAGATGAATTAGTAATTATAACAGCACTACTTATCTCATTATAATGTTCTCCAAAAAATGTTCAATTCACAAACATAAATGTCACCAAGATGTGTAATCTTTATTTATCCACATTAAATGAAAATGTATCTGATAGTGTTATTTTATGGTGTGATACCCTTACTTACAAAGCAGGATAAATAAGTGAAATAAAATGTAAGCAATATAAGGTAGATAATGTAACAAGGAAATAAAAGCTGAAGAAGAGAACAACACTGTGAACTGAGCCCCTTGACTACAAAAACTGCTTAATAATTAGAACTATGTATACATCATTTACACTGTTTTCATGGGTCAATAGAAAGGGAGAAATTACTGCTTGTATATGGAACACAAACATGTAAATATGGAAAGTAAAATGTAAAAATAACTACTTTGATACTGGCAAGGGGACTAACAACTCCAGCTGGATACAACATCCAGTCTAGACCATCAGGGGTTAATTGCACTACAGCGCATAAAAAGGAAGCCCAGCTTGGCAATCATGTCTATTCCTCAGGAAGAGGAGCGATCTTCTCCCTGAAGCGCATTGAATAACAAGTGCAGAGCATTTGTAAATTGGATAGTGTGCTGGATTTGTTGGAGGGGATATGGCCTGATTTTAAATGAAGACCCATTTTACTGTTTTTTGTCATTGACATCCAGAAAGAACTACAATTTTAAGGGTTAAAACTCTACAATTTAAATTACTTTTCAGTAATTGGTAAACTGGCAGTTCACTGCTTAGCTCTGTACCATATCACTAGACTTAAACTGCCTAAATTGTAATAAAATTGGAAAATGTAATAAAATTGGAATACTATTTGACTATATGAAGTGCTGGTGATACTGTATTCTACATACATACATGCATACATACATGCATACATGCATACATACATACATACATATATTCACAGTCATTTACTAAATAATTGTAGTAATATGTACTGTTATATGAGAAATATAACAATATGCAAACTTTGCATGGGTTTCGTAAGTTTGATATATGTGATCTTTATAAATCTAGTTACTTATTTAATTAGATTTGTAATTGGTTTCAGAGTACTATTTCACTTAATACTTTAGTATTAATATCTGTATATGTTTTGGAAATTGAAGCAGGAAAAATCTTTCTGTGGGTGGCGGGTAAATGTCCAGGCTGCATTTTTTAATATGGTGCGCTGGTGATATCGAATTCCTTATACAACCATATATACATATGTTCCCACTGATTTACTGAATAATTAAATAAATATGTACTGTTAATATTTCTTGATGGTTTCTTATTATGGGGAATATAATATTATTGCTTGGGTTTTCTAAGTTTGACGTGTGTGATTGTTATAAATCTAGTTAATTATTTACTTAGATTTGTAATTGGTTTCAGCGTTCATGTAATACTTTTTGAAAATGAAGCAGGAAAAGCACAATTTGCATTTTCACGTTAGAGAAAGGAATGAGGCCAACAGTTTTCACTTGTGCTAGTCAGCCTGCTATGCTAATATCTATGACAAAGGTGTATCATATGTAGATATACAGCTGGCTGTGTGGTGTGACAGTTCAATACAAGGAAGTGTACCTGCACAGAATCTCCATTCATATGTCAAGTGTGTGAAACACATGCAATACACATTACCTTGCGTTCTAGGAGCTGTGTGCTCATTTTCAGGTTTAAATTCAGCATTTATTAATAAATATTTTATTATTATATATGCCTTGCATTTACATGTTTATTATCATTATACACACTACTTTTGATGAAACACTTCCATCCTTGCATATTAAATATTTTTGGGAAGAACACTGTGTTCTTGTGTAAACAGAATGCTATTGTGTATGGGGATTTAAGTATTTCCTGCCGATCCTCTCACCTTCCTTCTTCAGCCCTTTGTTCCCATGGGAAGGTAATACTAAGTAAGAGTTACAATGTCTTCTGTAACAAGAGAGCTCAGCTGCCGGTAGATAGTAAAGAAGTTATATATTGCAGTAACCTGGACAGCATTATTATCTCCTAATTTAGTGGGATCTTTAAAGCCTTAAAACATGTAAAAATGTTATGCTCATTCTGGTGCATTTTCAATGTGCTTTTATGAGATAAAAAAGATATTTAAGGTGTAAATATAGACAATAATGTTATATAAGTGCATGTCCAGGTAATTTCTGAATAATGGACATTACAAATGTAGTAAGTACAACCACTTAACAAATACTGCTTAGAACATCAAAGTATACCCTCAATTGACTGCTGTTACAGACTACACATTCACATAGTTTTCTTGAAGTTTTCCTAAATCATCCATTCTGCTTTGTTTCCTCTGAGGACAGTAACAAATTCAGATAGCGTGACTAAGGTATTTTAATTGTAGATTATTTTACTTGACTAACTAAAGTTTCTCCTTTTGATGAATTGAGGGTAAAGGAAGAACATGATTTCCTGCTGAGTTTTTCCTATAAGACATGACCTATAGGTGATAGGAAAACATGGAAGTCCATTTACCTAGACACCTCTTGTTTTTAAGCCCTAGATTTGAAATTTTAATTCTGCCAGGTGTTAATTCCTAATGAAGGCTATTACACTTAAAGCAGGTTATGGGGGTTTAAGACACACCTCTTCCTTATGGCACCTCTGCTCTTCCATGTAGGTGCAAACATTTAGATATTTACATACACTCTCACTTAATCTACAGGGCAATTAACCCGAGAAGCTTCTGAAAACCTGGAGGAACATTCACTAGCCAATCATCAACAAGAGTAATGAAGATCAAAAGAAACTATCCACCAATCATGACACTTCAAGAGCAACGGATGTTCTGTATGGCATCAGCTTGATTTAGAAGGTCAGAAAATTCAGGCTTGTGAATTGCTGGAAGACTGCAGGCACTAGTGTTGTCACTTAAGTTGGCACTTAAACATGAGTATCAGTGGAACAGAAAGCTGTAGCAAGAACATAGGGTGCAGGATGGATCATCTCCTCACTGCTGTAAAAAATGAGCTACAGGCTGGCAGTGACAAGGGTGACCCTACAGAGAGGGAGCTTAAAGTAGCATTAGAGGAACCAGACTTATGGTTAAGATTTAAAGAACTCACGAATGAAATGATAGTCACCAAGAATGGCAGGTAAGTGTTTAGTCAAATGTCTTTATTCTTGTCTAGCAACTGAATCAGTAATTAGAAAATATATGGATGAGTATGGGACATAGACGTCTTTGTATAGGATCACTGTGTTCATACAAAGAGTCCAAGA
>NW_017306564.1:1426718-1456879 GCF_000935625.1 Nanorana parkeri
TATGCTTTCTTTGTTTTTCCCTTTATTAATGTAATTTCAGATACATCTGCAACTACAATATAAAGCTGTTTTTAAACTGTGCAGTGAGTAAAATATCCTGTTTTTTATGTGGAATATTGCGCAGCTTTACCTTATATCTATCAGCCCCTTTAACATCTGCTTTTGTGACCTTTTTAAAGAGGGGTTTTAATTATAATGGATGTTGGACCTGCATAATATTCTTTGGTGTTCCAATAGCCATATTGACTAAGCTTTTGCATCTCCATAAATTCCAATTGACATATTGCTACTTCAGTTGGTGACATGCCAGTCCTATATGAGCAAACAATATAGTAGAAGTTTATTCTTCTTTGAAATGCCTGTCAAGTGCTGGGTACCCCTAAATCTATTACTTTCGATTTCACTGATCACACGTTCGGGCTTACACTGCTCAGTTGTCAAGCTCCAAAATATATCAATGTGCTGTGCACTAGACAGACAGTAGCAATAATTGTGCACTTTTATTACATCCTAAACGATTTTTTGTTTTGGGTAGAGTATGAAAAGCTGCCTGTGCCCCTAAAAGTCTCCATTCACACTTTTCATGTGTTTCTTTTTTTGTTGCCCATTTGTGTTTTAATGCATTTTTCATGTATTTTCAAACAAATATTTGTTTTGGCCAATGAATGTGAAATAATATTTAGAGGGTGAGGGCTTGGCATGCACACAAAAATGCCTGTTACATGTATTTTTCATGCGCTCGCATTGAAGTATATGGAGCTAAAAATGCACTGTGTAGCACCAAAAGAAGCCCCCCACCTTCTGCAAAGTTGCACCGATGTGCATAGGTGTGAATAGGCCCCATAGACAATAATAGGATTTCATTTGTCGTGCTTTGTACGTGAAAGCTGAAGCAATTCAAATCGCACAGTTGTGAACGGGGACAGTGACAGGTGGGAAGATGTTAGAGGTAGTAAATACAGGGAACTATCTCCAATGAGTACAGAGACCACACCAGAAATACTGTTTTTAGACAATTGGCAAGAGGCTAGTACCTCTGTGAGGTTTTTATTGTACTGTACTATCTTGCCTTAGTGACTCCCCTCATTTTTTGTCCTGGTGTCACAGGGATAAAGAGTGAAGGGAAGTCTCCCAGTGTAGATACAGGCATCAATAAAACGTGACCCTTACCCATTCTTTTTAAAACTTAGAACAAAAGTTTTGGCTGGAGTTGGATTTTAAAGGTAACCCATCACCATAAAACATGTACTAATGTGTTTTACTGCACCTCAGGGTGCCTGCCTTCTTCAAAAAGTGCTTCTATGTGTCCTAATGATGCTGAAACCTATTGCTATAGGTCTGATACACTAAAGATTGTTAAGGAATTCATTACATGAGGTCAAGTTTTCAGTGTAGTTGCTTCTTATTTTTGTCACTATTCATGCCCTTTTCATGCATGGTTTAGTACAAACAAATTTCATGATGCACAAAAAGGAATTCTGTGTGGGAAAAAATGCAAAACTTACTTTTTTAGCAAAAAATACTATTTCTATGTAACAAAAAGTGCAGAATAAACTGACAGGAAATTTAATTTCATGGCCAAGTGACATTATCGTATAAATGACAACCAGCAAAGTGCTAGGGCAATCAGAAGCTAAGCACTCTCTGTGAGATCTGCAGACTATATCCAGCCAAATCTTTTTCAGAAGCACCAACACTCTCCTGTAGGAGTAAACCCCAAACAGCAGGTCAGTGATAATGATACTACTGTGCCTGATTTTGATCTCACAACTCCTTGGCCTTACATAAAAGATTTATAACTTCCTCTCCTCTAAGTTAGAGAATGCTCTCCTCATAGGAAAGGGTATACCCTGTTTAATCCTACTCTGATGGGCATCATGTCGGGCATCATCATGAACGCCATCTGCAGCTTAAGGCATGATGTTCCTCACTGCACGTTTCTTAAAGAAACTTCTACTGCAACCAGATTAGTTTATAAATATACTTCAATCCAAAAGATCATTTTCAATTCCCTAAACAGTGAGGGGTTCAATCAGCAAATTGAGGGGCATACAATAAATCTCAGCTCTAGATGTACATGTGCTAGGCAGAAAGAAACATGTTTAATATGTCTGTGAGTGCATTAGCTGGTCATTCTAAGGGCTTTTGAACTAATTTAGTTTACTCGATGATGGCAAGATTGAATGTTCTATTGATGGATTTTGAATGAACGTTTGAACTAAACTCTAACAGTGCAAACCTTGGTTTTCCTAACATATGTAACCCTGAATTCTGCCTCTTGGGTCTGTTTGATGAGCTGCCGTTGACCTCGGGTGCTCAGTCATTACTTCGCCTGCTTTTATTTTATACCAAAAAGCCTATTCTCCTAGTGTGGGGTACCCCTAAGGCCCCCTCCCCAGGTGACTGGAAACGGTTGATGGTGGATCAGGCACTGCCCTTCTACAAGCTTACATATGAGCAACGGGGTAACCCGCTCCACTTCACTCACATTTGGGGCCCCTGGCTCTCTTCTGCCAACACAAATGTAGACTTTGTTTAAATAACCTCACTGCTCCGTGTCATACTGGAGCTTTTGGCATCCTTAGCACTTCCTGAATTGCTTCCTAAACACTTACTATGCCTACCGATACTTGGGTACTGAGTATATATTTAACTGGTAATTCATAATCTCTGCTCTGGAGTTGTAAACTTAATATGTATGTACATGACATCTGTGTGACAACTATTACTGGATTTTGTTAGCCCAGTGTCTGGATTAAATTTTTTATTGTTTTTTATTTCATGTTGTGTATAAGTGTATAACCCCTGAAAATACCAATAAAAGGCATCTTAAAAAAACCTCTAACAGTGCATGACCAGTTTTAGCTCTAAATTATATTCTGCATACTGCATCCTCAAGTCCCAGACACACAAAGCAGCTATTTTTAAATGAAAGACAGGTACCCCAAGTTGCAACGGCAAGAACACACACTGATGCATTTTAAGTCCAACCAAATAACGTTTTATACCTTGATATTTATCCAGACAGTAATCATCTAAACACTGTCATACTGAACTTTCACAATCTTTCCTTGATGTGTTTCCAGGGATAAAAAACTTAGCAGTGTATGTATTTTTTGTTTTCATAGGCAAGAGGAATAAAAATATTCAAATTATTTTACCTTCACATGAAAATTAACAGATCAATTTTGCTTTCTGTGTACCTATGGCATGTTCTGCAATGAAATGATATCTTAAACTGTATTCAAAGCAAAAACTTTTTTGGTTTTGAATACAGTGTGACAGTGTTAAAACTATTGTCAGGTTTTTATTGCTGTGTGTGTGGCCACTGGGTAGATTCACCCACTTTATTCATCCTGGTGATTAATGTCTTCAGTACAAGTGATGGGGAATCCAAAAGTTTTGTGTTTTCACAGGAACAGGAAGTGAGGGGAAATCTACCAATGACAACTGTCTAAGAGAGGTTTTCCTCTCAATTTGCAGAGCTCTCCTCTTACTCGCTTACTTGCTGTTGTAGGAAAAAACAGGACACAGACAGCAAAAAAAAAAGTGTTAACCATTCTCTACTATACATTTAAAACTAAAAAACATTGTTTTGGCTCTACATATACTTTAAATACTTTCTGATTATCAACCTGGAATATTATATAGATTAGTAGTTCTGACTTCCCTTGGTCAGTGATATAGAAAGTATTGAGGCCATTGGATCAGTAGGATAGGCAAGCAATTAGCATTTCAGAAGGAGAACAGCAGTGCAGCCTACATAGGTATTTCTCTCAGAACTGGATTAATTTAACCCTTTTTTCTGTCAGTCTCCATTCTCCACTTTTGACCTTATGTGGCCAGACCATTTTTTTTTCCTTTTTTTAAAAAATTGTTTGCTGATACCTTTCATAGCTGGCAAAAGACCCTCCAAACCACACATTTTCTGAAAGCACAGAACCAATAATATATATATATATATACAAATCATTGGATGCAGGTGTTCCAATTACCACTATGGCCACAGCATCTAGGCATGCAGACTGCTTCTACAAACTCCTACAAGCTCCTGAGAGCGACCCATTCTTTCACAAATGTTTAGTATCAATGAAATTTCACGGATGGACTTATTGCACAGATGGCAACGGTACCACGCTCCGCCTGTGCAGTAAGTCCATCCGTGAAATTTCATTGATATTAAATACTCCATGGCCAACTGTTAGTGGTATTTTAACAAAGTGGAAGCAACTGGGAACAACAGCAACTCAGCCATAAAGTGGTAGGCCGCGTAAAATTACAGAGCTGGGTCAACGCATGAAGAGCACAGTGTGCAGAAGTCGCCAACTGTGCAGAGTCAATAGCCACAGACCTCCAAACTTCGTGTGGTCTTCAGATTTGCACAAAAACAGTGCGTAGAGAGCTTCAAGAAATGGGTTTCCATAGCCGAGCAGCTGCATCCAAGCCTTACATCACCAAGTGCAATGCAAAGCGTCAGATGCAGTGGTGTAAACCACGCCGCCACTAGACTCTAGAGAAGTGGAGACGTGTTCTCTGGAGTGACGAATCACGCTTCTCTGTCTGGCAATCCAATGGACATGTCTGGGTTTGGCGGTTGCCAGGAGAACGGTACTTGCCTGACTGCATTGTGCCAAGGAAAAAGTTTGGTGAAGGGGGATTATGGTGTGGGGTTGTCTTTCAGGGGTTGGGCTTGGCCCCTTGTTCCAGTGAAGGGAAATCTTAAGGCATCAGCATACGAAGACATTCTGGACAATTTCATGCTCCCAACTTTGTGGGAACAGTATTGAGATGGCCCCTTCCTGTTCCAACATGACTGTGCACCAGTGCACAAAGCAAGGTCCATAAAGACATGGATGAGCAAGTTTGGGGTGGAGAAACTTGACAGGCCTGCACAGAGTTCTGACCTCAACCGGACAGAACACCTTTGGGTTGAATTAGAACAGAGACAACAATTATGACAAATCACGGCTTGAATTATCTTGCTTTGCATGTAATGAGTCTATCTCATATATTAGTTTCACCTTTTAAGTTGCATTAGTGAAATAAATGAACTTTGCACGATATTCTAATTATTCGAGTTTCACCTGTATATATATAAAATAAAACTGTAATTAGTTAATTAATAACAAGTTAATACAAATTAAAATTGTGCCTTTTTGTGAATTAGTGAAAATTAAAGGCAAGAAAAACTGTCAAAAAGCAACTTATACTAAAAATCTGGAGGTTGGTCTCACATCTGTGTGTTGTGATAATGCCCAAGCTGCAGTGCCGTGTGTGCACTGCATTGGTGTGCTTTACAATAAAATGAATTAGGGATACAGTTTAATAGTTACATAGTGTGTTACAAAGCACATCAATGTGTTGCAATGCGCTGCCGTGCATAGAGTCGAGTACAGTTTGAAAAGTAAAAATAAATCAAATACTGTTATGTGTTGTAACACACTGCCGCGCATGCACACAACGTACACAAGCATGCATGCCTTATGCATTATAATGTGCACCGGTGGGTGATTTGGAATCAGTGACAGATATTAATTTACTCAAAAGAGTTTAGAGAAAGGAATAATGCTAACAATACTATGAGGGTTATTCACAAAGCTAGCCGAAGGATCAGCCATAGCTCCGGCTGATCCTACGGCTAGCTTAGTCGAACCGAAGGGTTTCTTCTATTCACTATAGCCCGTACAGCTCCCGAAGCTGGCCGAGCGGCTCAGCCGAGCACAAGGCATATGCTTCGGCTCGACTGGGCCGAAGTGAAACCCGAAGCGTGCCGATCTCTGCCCAACTGACAGCTGGGCAGAGCCAGCCGTGATCTCAGGTTAACTGGGGACGCTTACTGTCATTAAACAATGACAAATGACAGTTGTTATTCATTGGCTGTGACTTGCTAGAAGACTCTAGCAGGTCCCGGCCAAAAGGAAACAGTTGGGTGGAGCTAGCTGTCACTGCTAGCTCTGCCCAATTGATTCTTTCTTTTTTGTATTTTTTTCAATGATCTGTATTTTTATTTTATTTATTTTATTTCATTTTTTCAATTATCTTTATTTTTTCAATGATCTTTATTTTTTGGGGGAAATCTTTATTTATTTTTTAAGATTTATCATTGATTTACCTTTTTAAACATTTTATTTCTACTTTTTTTTCTTCTACTTTTTACACTGATTTTCTATTATGCTCGGTACCACTTTCTCAAGTCTTTAGGTAATTCAACCTCATAGAAGCTTTGAATAGTTAAATATCAATTTCATGTAAAATAATTTTAATTTCACGCCTATGTAAGATATTTGTTTGTGAGTTGAACAATATCATATGGAAATTAACATTATTTAAATAATTTGTGCAGCTCAGTGCATAGACTCTAATGTGCTATTTAAACAGTGGACATTTCTTTACCTTGATGAGTAAAGCTAAGCTTTAAATATGTACATAGCAGTTTGCGTTATTATTTTAAAACAATATTAATACTATATTACTGTAAAAATATAAATGATCTAGAGCTTCTGTATTAAGATTGATTATTATTTAATATTAGTGTGCCAATCAAACATCTGCTTCATGCAGTTTAGTTTGACTAGTGAAGAACAATAACTGATTGGTTGCTCTGTCTACTATACAGTATTACACTTTAATTTTAAATGTTTTGTTTATTATACGGTAGTTTATTACAATAAATGACATACCCTTTATTGTTGTTATCTTATCTATGAAGTTACCTAGCTGTTTTTATTTCACATACAATAACCAGATGTGTTTTCTTTTTTTTTTTAAGGAGAATGTTTCCAGTTTTAAAAGTAAGTGTTACTGGCCTAGATCCAAATGCTATGTATTCATTGTTGATGGACTTCGTAACTGCAGATAACAATCGATGGAAGTATGTGAATGGAGAATGGGTGCCAGGGGGCAAACCTGAACCACAGGTTCCTAGCTGTGTCTATATACACCCAGACTCTCCTAATTTTGGAGCCCATTGGATGAAAGCCCCGGTTTCCTTCAGCAAGGTCAAACTCACCAATAAAATGAATGGAGAAGGACAGGTAACATTTTACATTTACCTATTTGTGTGTTTGTGTTTAATGCCAATTTTTTTTAATCCTATATACAGGTGAAACTCGAATAATTAGAATATCGTGCAAAGTTCATTTATTTCACTAATGCAACTTAAAAGGTGAAACTAATATATGAGATAGACTCATTACATGCAAAGCAAGATAATTCAAGCCGTGATTTGTCATAATTGTGATGATTATGGCTTACAGCTCATGAAAACCCCAAGAACCCCAAATCCACAACCTCAAAAAAGAAGATTATTACATGCAATCAATAAAACAAGGATTGTACATAGAACAATATCGGACCTCTGAAAAGTACAAGCCTGCATATGTACTCAGTACTTGGTTTGGGCCCCTTTTGCAGAACTTACTGCAATTACTTTTGCACGATATTCTAATTATTCGAGTTTCACCTGTATATTAAAAGTAAGCCTAAATAATTATTATTTATTATATTAGGACATCAACATATGTCCCAATTTATAACAGAATGTAATTATAAAATTAATGTTTAGATTAAATTTTTTTCTTTAATATACTGTTTTCTAAAAATCACTAATTAAAATGTGACTAATCACCTGTGTAAATATGAAATGGAATATAAAAGGAGCTACAATTTGCTTTCTTGTAGTCGGATACTGCATTAGAAGAGACTGTATATGCAAAAGAAACTTAGCTTACATGCTATGTATGCTCTATAGCACTAACCTTGTCCATTCATAAATTATTGCTTCAAACAGTAACACATTGACATACAAATGGCAAATTAGGGCTAATTAAATGTTCTTAAATCATTCTGTAGGTTACAATTTAATTAGTTATATTTTTCTTTAGATCATGTTAAACTCTTTACATAAATATGAGCCCAGGATTCATATAGTACGTGTTGGTGGACCGCAGAAAATGATCACCAGTCATTCATTCCCAGAAACACAGTTTATAGCTGTCACCGCTTACCAGAATGAGGAGGTATGGGTCACATTGTCTTATATGTCACTAGTGTGTTTTAATAAACAGCATTAGGGGTATCCAATGCATTTTGTTTAATAATCAAAGTAAACATTTACATGAATGCTTACTTCTGCATTTTTTCTAAGGGTTTTACCTAATTAAAGTTTGTGTTAATAATACAGCTAAGATAATTTTAAAAAATGTGTGCATGTAGATAAAACAGAATGTCAGCATTCATGAAGAGGAGGAGACTGATGGTCATCAGTGGGGGGAGATGGTTATGGAGTGGAGTAGGGCTGGTAGTCAGAATTTTGGGACTGAGTGGGGGGTGGATGTCACTGTAGTAGTAGTGTGGGTGTATGTGGGTTTCTGAGTGCCACGCTAGCTAAAACAAGTGTCCATCAGTCTAGGAGGTATTGAAGATAGAACATCTTTCTTGGGTGATGTGGCAAGGAGTGTGTTAATCTTGGGGAAATCAAAGTTGCTATAAGTTGAGCGGAAAAGGTAGTTATCAATATATCTGTAATTGTTTTTATGTTTATTGCAAGTCTTGCCCATTGCTAGAATAATGGCTGCACCATCATAACAAAGATGGGGGTTGCATAAATGAAAAAGTACAATGTAGGATGTTATGCATAACATGGACCACATATAGCATTGGAATGGAAACAACATGGCTACATATGGTGGCAGCCCTGTCATACGTCAGTTGACATCGCAGGTGAGAGTAATGGGTCATGTCACTTGTGTGTTCTTAAGCAGAAATTATGTCAGCAAACGTGGATATTTAGGCAATTAAATATCTCTGGCTTATATTTAAGAAAAAGAATGCTGGCTTATATTTAAGAAAAAGAATGCAGGAAAATGAACTGAAACATCACTTTAACAAAGAGCAAACACATTAGCAATATAAAATCAGATGGAGGACAATAAATGGAATTCTGGGAATAGTGGTACAGAACAGGGTACTGCCTTCCACTTCCGGATGCTCAGTATGGAATACATTGCCTAGTATATACCAGTAGTGGGATTATGATTTTTAGAAACCTTACTTCTATTCACTCATGTATCATAAGTGAGTAAGTATCATACATGGTTAACTTGATATTTTATAAACACTTTTGTAATTGCATGTTTTCACTTTTGGGAAAACTGCCAGAAGCATGGTATGCCATTACTCAGCCAGTTTTCATTTTGACGTAGTAGTTTATGGGAAGCTATGCCTATAATCCTCACCTACCCATGAAAATTCACATGTATGTGCTGGTCTCTTGGTACACAAACCAAAACAGAATATCTCCATAATAATATTTCCCCAGACATGAGAAGCATTTATTATAGCTCTTTACCCATTCCTAGCTCTCTTTCAAACCCTTAGGGTTGCAAGTGAATGATTGTATTATACGGGGTACTACAGTACTTAATACAGCACAAGTATTATTTTGATAAATAAATAAAAGCAACGTGAAACGCTTAGCCACAAAAGAGATATTAGAAATGCCTAGAATTGTTTCTTGTGAAAAAAATTTCATATCTATGCGGGGAGGGGGTTTGGATCATTGTAATTTCTCATCTTCGAATGTTGTAAGATATGCTATGTCTAGTTTATAACGTATACTGTATATTATGTTCTAGCATATGAAAAAGTATAGATAGTGAATATATTGGTTAAATACAAAGCTGGAATTCGTCATCTAACCGCCTCCCGGCCGGCCGTTGTACGAAAGCGGCCAGCCAGGAGCTTCCTGGATCTGACCGGCCATTTAAAAAGGTCCTGTTAGCCACACCCACTCATGTGTGGCGCACGCAAGCAGGAAATTGTCTAAATTTAAAAACAGGCAGTGATGCCGGTTTACATACAAGCGATCCGCCGGCTATAGAGCCGGCAGATCGCTTGTATAACGTGCCGTTCTCTCCCTCCCGCTGTTCCCGAGCTCAGCTGTGCCCGGTGTGAGCCCGGGACCAGCACGGTGGCTCTGTGACGGGATCAGAGGTAGATCGGTACACAATCTCCCTCGAATCCCCTATCCAGTGTCAGAATGCAGAAGTGATGTATATTAGGGATGCACAGATACTTTTCGAGTACCAGTGCAGATACTTGGCATTTTCATGAGAACTAGTATGGTTGCAGCGGTTGCAGCTGGGACCTAGTTTTGCGCTCCACCACTGTCCTGAAATCATTAGTATCTATTGTTTTAGAAAAACTGTCACATGACAATAAACAAAAATGTATCAGTACTCGTACTTGTACCGAGTACTGTACTTGGTATCTGTGCAACCCTAATGTATATTACATAACTTGATGGACCTGTGTCTTTATTCAACCTTAAATACTATGTAACTATGTAACATCACCTCCGCATTCTGCTGTCACTCTCCAGCTTCAGAAGCTGATGAAGCAGATCTCTGCTTCATCAGCTTCTTTGGGGGTCCCTAGGTGACATTAGGGGTCTTGGAGACCCCTGATGCCTCCATAAAAAGGACCTGTCACATCCTCTTTGCTTTCACATCTGGGGTTTCTTAGCCCCCTATGTGGTAACAATAAAGTTAAGTGGAAAAAAATAGGGAAAAAAAATTGAAGTTGCAAAAAATAAAATTAAAGTCACACATGAAAAAGAATTAAAAAACACCAAACATTTTTTAAAGTCCCCACCCATACATACACGCATGCAAACATGCAGCGGATGTGCATACGTTCCGAAAACGACGATTGTGCCCATTTTGCTGCACATGTTACATATCGCGGCGTAGTGAGAGCAATAATTCTAGGACCAATCACTGATAGCACTAAACTGATGAGCGGTAAAAGCTGGGTAATAATGTTTAAAAAAAGAAATTCCCAAAATGTTCAGTAATCTACAAAGTACCGCAGCGCTGAATACTGAAAAATGGCCTGGATGGGAAGGGGGTTTAACACCGCGGATGTCAACTGGTTAATTAGCCCCCGTAAGTGATAGCGATAAAGTTTAGTGAAAAAAAAAAGGAAAAAAAAATTTAAGTCCCCCCCAAATTTAAAGTTACACATAAAAAAGAATAAAAAACAAAACAAAAATGTAAAGTCCCCACCACAAAGTCAGTCAAAATACCGCAGCGCTGAATACTGAAAAATGGCCTGGCCAGGAAGGGGGGTGTAAACATCTGGTCTTCAAGTGATTAAAAATCCTTTGGATGTTTACAATGTAATTCTTTTACTTTTTTTCAGATCACTGCTCTTAAAATTAAGCACAATCCGTTTGCCAAAGCCTTTCTTGATGCAAAAGAGAGGTAATATATAAAAACATATCCTTTTTTTAAGCCTAAGTACAACTGTGTTTTTATTTAATTAGTTGCATCTAAAAAAGCTTATTTCAAAAATGAAGAAAGAAGAGAAATTAAAATACATGTGAAATAGCTTTCTATATTTTCAGCTCTGAGCTACAAAAATATATTTTGTGTTTGACAGGAGTGACCATAAAGACTTCATGGATGAAGTGGAAAACCATCAGCAAGCTGGTTTCTCACAATGTAAGTGGTTACTGTGAAAAAACAAGTTATTTTGCAATTTTATAACACTTTCAATCATAGGCGGTTATACATAAAATAGTAAATCACATTTAATAATTTATGTGGAGTGGTGGCCAGTGGAATTTATATGGCTAGCACTAGCACTAGCACATATGATCAGAGCAGTGATGTTCATGAAAATCAATCCATATTCAATTAAAGATCACTGGTAGTGTTGAGCACTATTACATTTTGTATGATCATTTTGGATTTTGTTTATTTAGGCTTTTTTTCTGTGAGATACATAAATCTTTCCTTAAAGTGAACATGTACACTGAACAATGTACAATGAAAACAGTTGCAACCGAATAAAAACCAGGGTTAAACTCAAGGCATAAACCAATTAGACATATTCAAACATAGCTATTGTGGATAAAATATAATATAAGTCCAATCCCTACGCATTTCACAACTTAGCTTCTTCAGGGAATTGCAACCTACCCACCCAATTGGAGTGGCTTACTGGAGATCAGGTTCTCTGTGTGGAGATTAGGTGGAGAAGGGATCCTCCAAGGAGGGCAGGGGAGATTACTCCGTTCAGTTAGCTATATCCCTATATGGAGAAGACCTCTGGGCCAATATAAGAAAGAGGAACCACCGGTTCACGCAGGAAAAATTAAATTAAATTAAGCTGTGTTGAATAATAAATTAAATGAATCTGTGTTCACGTTGAGTACCCTATCATATATAATTGTAAAAAGTACACCATACTAATATTTTTTTACAATTTTTTTAGTAAGTAGCTGGCTGATCCCTGGGTCCAGTTCATTGTGTTCCTCTGCTAATCACCATCCTTCATTTGGGACTCCTATATCACTTCCTTCTTCTCATGGCTGTGAAAGATTTACAACATTGAAAAATCATAGAGCTTCACCTTATCCAAGCCCATATGCCCACAGAAACCATTCTCCACGTAAGTAATTCAAAAAAGTAAGTAATTTCAAATACTGTTGTGAGGAAATTGTGTATTGTGAAGTAGCCACCACGCCAAGCTCACTCCAATGATGGACTTCAATCTCATGTTTGGTTTACTAATTTGTATTGAGAGTGAGTTTGGAGAAGTGGCTACGTTACAATACACACAGGGACCATGGGGAACAAAAGTAGCCAAACCTCCAGAAGGAAGGACAGAGTCAGTACATATTCAGAGATCTCTGTGAATAAGCCCAGGTGGTGAGACGCATGAGAGGCATTGGTGTGGGAGAGACTCACCGTGATGTACATGTTGCATATCACACTTTGAAATTCTTTTCTTGGAATTTGTTTGGATTTACTTCAATAAAACTTTGGATTTCACTTACACTGGTTTTGTGCGGCTGATCTTTTGGAGATCGATTTGACAAGTGAGAAGCACACTGCACCCTGCACAGAATCGGAGCAGTGAGTTCACGGAGTTCTTTGAAATTTACATATTTAGAGATAATTTGAGGATCTAAAGTGATACACAAATAAGATACATTTTTCTTAATAGTTAAAGGAGAACTATGAGGTGAGTGCTTTTCACTCACCTCATAGTTCTAGCCGACCTGTGACAATGTGACTGTCACAGGTCGGCTGAGTAGATCGGGAGGTGAGCGAACACATAACGGCGGTCACTCACCTCTCGATCCTGTCACGGATCTCTGCCGTGACAGGGGAGGGGCTGGATTCCCCCCTCTCCGATCCGCCAGCGCTGACTGGCGGAACTGGAGGGGGCGGGTACAGCTGGCTCTGCCTCTAGATAGGCAGAGCCAGCTGTCAGTCACGCAGCTGGGTGGATCCCGGCATAATTGTCGGGATCCGCTTCAGCTGTGGCGTCTCAGTATACTGCGAGCAGCAGCTTGCCGTATACTGCGGCGTCTCGGTATACCGCGAGCTACAGCTCGCGGTATACTGAGCCTAGGGTGACAGGAGGACGCCTGTTTGTGTCCTCCCGTTACCCTAAGGAGAACTATGGGGAAAAGCCTTAACCCCATAGTTCTCCTTTAAGATACTTAAATGCATTTTTAAGATTTAACTCTCGAGTTTTGGGTCAGTTTAAGTTTTACAACTAGATTTTGATGAACATAGCTATGAAGGCGTATATTAGAATTCCAGGCATAAACATCCTAAAATGGCAGTTTATAAGGCTGAAAACAGTGCTGGGGTAAATTTTTCTTTGATGTCTTAAACTTTCCACAGTGGTATAAGATGTGATGGGACTGTTCTCAGAATAAGGTATAGGGTATTTGATCAGTCTCTCCTCTAATGCCCTTTCTGTAGAAGAAAGGAAAGGATTGTATAGAATGAGAGGAACCTATATACAGTATATAAAGAACACCCTTTTCTCTATGCAATTTTGAACTCCCTCTCCTGACAGCTACCAGTAAAAAAACATTTGTGAAGGGAGAGGTAAAAGTATCTGTATAAACCAGATTCACTTGATTATATTAAAAACAACGTTTTTAGTCTTAGAGTAGGGAATGGTTAACGTCCCAGTTAGGTAAACCTTATAGGGGCATCAGTGCTCCCCTGCTCTATTCTCATCTAAAAAAATGTTGCTTTAGATTCAATTTAATACCTTTCATTGCCCAGATTAATTACTAGGTAAGGATTTCCTCATGTGTTGCCCATGGCAGTGACACAAAGATACTAACTAAATACCCCTCGTATAAGCAAAGCTTCAGAAAAGCTTATTTCTAATCCTATGTCAATTTATGATTTTCTTGCAGCAAGTTACACTGAGAATACCTCTGCATGTCTTCCTGTATTCCAATCGAATGATCATTGGCCTGGTTTACAAATGCAAGCACACAGTGCAATGTCATCAATAAATCACACAAGTGGTATTCCGTCCAGTTCTTGGTATGTATTACTATTTATGACAGAGATTATTTATGAAAATAAAAATTCACGGAAGCTTATTTTTTTAGGAACTCTGCATATGATTCGCACTATGCATATGCACTGTTACACTGTAATATTTATAATGGAAGTCTGACTTGAACAACATAATGTGATTTTTTGATTTATCTCCTGAGCCATGGCTATATTTAACAGAATAGCTCTCGTGGATCAGTGTCTTCAGCACCACGGGCACCATGGGGGGAAAGCACCAAGCCTCAAAATGTAAAAGTAGTGAAAACATATTTTTATCTTGTTTTCCTATTCTGGCCACCTGTCAATCTTTGTAGCTACATTCAGCAAGAGGGGGGAGGGGGGACTGCCTTGAGCATACCACTAATTCCTGTATCGTATACCTCTTATACCTTTTATATCTTTTATAAAGAGCAGTCAGTCTAGTGATGCAGTACATTTTCTAACCCTTGGTACCTTAAATCTGATGTGTTGCTATGTGTTGCTATATCTCTGCTTCTCTCTTGTCTTACTTTATCATTTAGACCCTTATATCTAAAATCTAATCTTAAATTGTCACAGATAATCAACTATTTAAGCATATTTGTGAACCTATGCAAATAATATTTTTACATTATATTTTGCAGTCAATATCCAAGTTTATGGTCTGTGAGTAACAGTACCCTTGCACCATTGTCACAAGCTGGCGGGATTGGCGGAGGCCCAGGATCTCAGTACCTGAGAAGCTCTACGGCCCATTATACCCCATACAATCAGATTGTTCCCTCACCTTCTATGGGATCTCCTTTATATGAAGGTGGAAGCACAGACATTGAAGACAACCCATTTGATGTTACAGGACATGACAGGCTAGCACCATCATGGGCACCAGTGACCCCTCCCTCACTATAAAAAAGGGAAAAAATGCGAGGATTGTTTTTCAAGCACACTTCTAAATGCTTAGACATAAACATACAATTACAAACTGCTTTTCAGAAAATGAGCATTTATTCATTTTAAGAAAGGTTTAATGCAATGTTCATTGCCGAAATCTACAAAGAACGTGTCTGCAGGATCCAAATCTTGCAAAAGGTCCACAATGATGGAGTAAAAATATTTTACCTGAATATTTCTAATTATTTACAAATCATTTGACCACATAAATATTTATAAAGAATAAATGCATAATTGAAGAACTGTATATAATAATTTTATTTAATCTATCTGTTCCATCTGAGACACAGCTCTGTGCTCTATAGCAGACTTTGTCTTTACTTTTTAAATTCATGCTATCATTGTAGTGCAAACAGAACCGAAAACTCAGCCATTTTGGTATATTGGTATATTTTGGTATATTTTTTAAATGAAAACTCACAGAAAGCTGTGTAGATACAGCTTTGAATTAGGAGTTATCAACATTACTCTGTGTTTGGACACTGCAAATAATTATTCAAGATGATGGCACAAAGAGCTAATTTCATATTATATTGTAACATGAATTTGAACTCTGAAAGACCCCATAGTAATACTCTATCTCACTGGTGAATTGCTGCATGTTCTTATTTTTTAAATATTTTTTTTCTTTCATAATGTATTCTTTACTGTAAATAAAGTACGTTTGTCAAGATACATAGAAATTGATAAAATAAGTTAATAGGTAATTTATTTATACTGCAGCCATACATACATACATACATACAACATGAATCAAGTATTTCTTTTAGTGGGATGACTTATTAAAAAGAGAAGAATAATCACTTAGCAAAGCAAATCATCCAATCATGCGCAAGTGAATATTCAGTTTTTGGGTTTTTTTCAATTCATCTGCTTATAGTTGGACAATCAAAGTGAACACAAGTGAAGATTTCATGCTCTCTTGGTATGTCATCCCATGATGTATATTTTTCATTTAGCCAAGTGAACCTGTGTTTCCTACAAATATACCCCCTGTGTTTATGTGTTGTTTTCACCTGGCATGGAACTGTGTTTTAATACATATAATGTATTGTGTATGAATATTACATAAAGTAGAAATAAATCAAATGTTTTCATTATATTTAATATTATTATAAAATGAGCATGATGTGACTATGTGTTAGCAAAAAAGTAATTTTTGTATCTGCTTGTCTTATGGCTACCACCGTCTAACGAAGTTCAGAAATACAATGTTCACAAGCAGTACAAGATAGCATCAACTGCCTCAATGTACATATAAAACATAATTTATTAATCTGGTTAATATATGTAAAATATTAAAAATATAAATTATGTGGCCTACTTTTATTGTTAAAAAACTTAAATGATAAACCAATAGATTTTATAAATCCCAAGAGACAAATTCATCACTTGAGAGTAAATACATATTTAAGAGAAGGTCCTTAAAACAAAGTTAAAATATTAGCAGCCAAAAAAATGGGCCTGATTTATTTAAAGTAATATTAAAGTCAAAAGTTTTTTAAGCTGATGCTGATTAAATCACTTACAATGGATGCTGGTTCTTGATGTTTAAATGTTTTAGTTTCCTGCAGAATCAGCTGGTTCCTTGAGCACTGGTCCTGATATCCTGTTTAGGGTGGCTCTTTTCCCTTGCAGCGTCCTATAGAGCCACCTATATGTGCTAGTAAGCTGTGTGTTTCTTCACAAACAGGCATGGCAAGGCAAGCAAATTCCCGCCTCCCTGCTCCCCACTCCTCCCTCTTTTCTCCTCCCTTCTCCATTCTCCAAGCTAGTAGATAGACAGCGGCTGAAGACTGCTCTGTCCCTTGTGATATTGTACTAGACAAGAAGTTCAGAGAAGCAGAGCAGAGAGAGAGTTGGAGCCAGCTGTTCAGAAACAGGATCAATGTAAGCGCTTGGGCAAAAAATGTAAGAAATACTTAAGGAAAGGTTAAGGAAAGGTTTACGCTGCTCGATCGGGCAGAGTAAACCTTTCCGAGAGAAAGTGTTTTTCTCCTGGGCGGCCGGGAGAGTAATGACAGATGGCATCCTTGGTTACCTGGCCATCTGTCATTACACACTTAAAACCCGGAGAGGCCGCTGTGATATCATAGTGGCCCGGGAGGGTTCTCAGTGTGTAATGACAGCGTCCCAGGTTACCTGGTAACCAGGGACGCTGATCTCTCTGAAAGTGACCGGAGCCAGCCGTGAGATGACGGCTGGCTCCGCCCAGCTGTCAGAAGCAGGCTGTTGACCGGCCAATGGCCGGCCATTCGGCCAGCTTCGGCTTTCACCGCGGCTCAGTCGAGCTGAGGCATATGCTATATCTCAAACCGAGGCATATGCCTTCGGCTCGACTGAGCCGCTCGGCCAACTTCGTGAGCTGTACGGGCTATAGTGAATAGCCCGTGCCGCTCGGCCAACTTCGTGAGCTGTACGGGCTATAGTGAATAGCCCGTACAGCCCTTCGGTTCAGTAGAACCGAAGGGGTCCTGGTGCCAAAGCTAGCCGAAGGATCAGCCGGAGCTACGGCTAGATCCTTCAGCAGCTTAGTGAATAGACCCCAGTGTGTTTGTTTGTCTGGGCACGGATCCATGCTGAACTGCAAAGCTGTAGACTGCTAGGAGCCTATTTCTGGACTGCTGCTGAAGAGGAACCCCAAAAGAGGAACAAAGAGGAACATTTCATGGAAAAATGTATTTGTTCAGGGTATGACTAAGTAAGACTCACCTGAACAAAAGCTTGTTTTGCTAGGCATTTACTTTGTGGCTGGATGCCTGTATATGCTTTTTACATAGTTGCATAGTTATTCAGGTTGAAAAAAGACACATGTCCATTGAGTTCAACCTATAGAGATATAAAGAAAAACAGGAAGAAAAGCCTAAACAGAACACTATGCCCACAATTACCCACTGTTACTTTTTTTCTGCTGGAATAAAAAGCTTTTTTGTGTAAGAATTAGCCGTATGTTGCCTTTACATTGAATGTGATCTCCCACACTAGATAGGTCATGGAAAAATCTCATAATGATGCCTGTTTAAAATTTGTGACCTTAGATCAGATCCCATGCCAAGATGAGGACGTAACTGCAAGTGATGGGGCTCAAGTTTGAGCTAATTCAGGTTCAAACCGGAACTCTGGCTGTTTAGCTAACGGCCGAACTAAGTAGGCCGTTTGCCTGTCTGCCAAGGTGAATCTCCAGCTTTAGCGGGAAGTCATACATTTAGTAATCATATTACTACTGCTACTCAGGGGGTCTATTCACGAAGCTGCCGAGGGATCTAGCCGTAGCTTCGGCCGATCCTTCGGCTAGCTTTGGCCCCAGGACCCCTTCGGTTCAGTAGAACCGAAGGGGTGCTGTACGGGCCATTCCCGGCCGCCAAGGAGAGAAACACTGCTGTTTCTTTTTTTTCGCTCCGTGTCTGAATAAAGAAAAAAAAAGAAACAGCAGTGTTTCACCCTGAATGGGAGGAGCCTGAAGGCGAGCTGGCCGTGCACGTCCCCTCCACACAGCGCTGGACCGTGGACGGGTAAGTCTGTTACATTAGTGTAGTGTAGTGCAGTGAAGTGAAAGCTAACTGGTGTCAGTGTAGTGAAGTGTCATTGCTTTATACAGCATTTAATGCTGTATACAGTACTCTGTACTGTATATAGTATTATTTTCTATTCTGTATATTCGCTGTCTTTTTTTTGTGCCAGTGGCGTCACTGTTGTTTTTCTCCTGCATCACCGGTGTTCCCATTTTTTTCTTTTATAATTTTTACTTTTTTTTTCAGCAGCAGGTTCTTTTGCTGCCTCATTGCTGTTCCCCCTTCCGTGTCGCAGGTGTTCCTGTTTTTTTATTTTTTTTATTTTTATTTTGTATTTTTTTTTTATAATAAGCCATTGTACAACAGTTTATAGTTCACCAAGCACCACATTCATAGTTACATAGTTACATAGTTACATAGTTAGTCAGGTTGAAAAAAGACACCAGTCCATTAATTTAATAGATTTGCCTTCTCCTTGTCCCCAGTTACCAACTCTGTGTTATCTTTTAAGGGGCCAACATGCTCTGACCTGTTTTTTTTACTATTAATATATTTAAAGAATTTTTTGGGGTTAGTCTTGCAATCTTTTGCAACCTGTCGATCGTTTTGAATCTTTGCAAGCTTTATTTCCTTTTTACATATTTTATTATATTCTTTGTAGCTTTCAAATGACGACAGTGTTCCTTCATTTTTATATTGTTTAAACGCCCTTTTCTTATTGTTTATGGATTTCAGCCACATCCAATGTTAGCCTTTTAAACTTATTGCTTACTGGAATATATTTTGCTGTATGGTTGCGAACAATTGTTTTGAAACATTCCCATTTTTGTTCAGTGTTTTTTGATGAAAATATTCCCTCCCAGTTTAAGTCTTCAAGAGCAGCCCTCAGCATGGGAAAATTTGCTCTCCTGAAGTTAAGTGTTTTTATTTTTCCAGTATGTGAATGTTGTTTACAACTTAAGTTAAATTAAATCATATTATGGTCACTGCTACCCAGATGTTCTTTTATATGAATATTTGTAATAAGCTCTGCATTGTTTGAGATTACCAAATCCAGCAGAGCATCTTTTCTAGTTGGGGCTTTTACAAACTTCTTCGATAAAGTATTGCACCCAAGCACCAATTACCCATCCCACATTCTCCAAAAAAAAATTATAATAAGCCCCACATCATGTCTGAAAGGCCAACAAGGAGACAGGTGTGTGACAGGTTTATATAATTTAAATTTTTGTAGCAGGGTCCAATCTTGCACTCTTGCAGCCCATTCACAACAGGGCAGCTGCAGATCAGCGCGGTTTCCGCGTTGATTTCAAAAGGGAGATTTTGGGAGTTTTTCATTGCGCTTCAGCACTGAAACGCAATTAAAAACACCCAAAACTGCACGGTTCCATTGAAAGCTCTGTGGAAACCATACTGATCAGTGTGGCAAAAATAGCGCAGGGAGCAGTTAGGGCGGGGGCAGTTCGGATCGCGGCCAAAACGCCTCGGTGTGAACGGGGCCTAAAGGCCCAATTTTAAAGCACCTGTTGTTACTTTCATCCAACGTCTGCAACAGAGACATCAGAATGTATCCAAAAAAATGTCTAACCTTGTTGCTAGTATCTTAAAATGTGGCCTCTTCATGCAGGCTGCTTCCCCAATCAGTTGTTTACAAGATTAAGGGAAAACCAATTACTGAGCAATTTAAATGTCATTTTGTTTTCTTTATAAAAGTCATTTTTGCTGCAGCAGGTTCTATACATTGTACAGATGCACCAATTTACAAGCAGTTTAAGGGGACCCCCCAGGCACAAAATGTATCATTTTTATTGTTTCACTTTAAGCAATGTTAAAATCACTGCTCCTTTTAAATTAAAACATGCACTTTGCTAAGGTAACAACCTCTATTCCTTAGAGAGATATGCAAAATATTTTAGTATCAATCTATCCATCAAGTTTTGGGGAAAAACTAATCTTCTCAGGTCAAAAAAATATTGCAAACAAAAAAGTGAATTTGAAAAGCAAAAAAAACGCAATCTGCAAATCTATGATGTCACAATAAGTCACGTGACAAAAAAATACACTTACAAATTTGATAAAAACACAACATGAATTAAAAAAAACCCCACAACAGTAATTTAAAACAAGTGTATACATTTTTTTTTCAGTAATACATACCCTTCTTGTCCTTAATAGACACTACATTTAGTGTGAGAACAAAGGTAAACTATAAATATAACCTGTTGTGAAACATATTAAAAAATTGCCACAAAATGTTCTCCTCAAAACCTACTGAGTGTGCAAAACCAATACACATTTAATTGTAATGCAGTACTCCCCTCTAGTGTTACAAAGTGTAACTGAAGGTAAAATCTTAAAGCAGACTTCCTATTAGTTTTTTTGTTGATGTTAAATGTATGCCTGTATACATGAGTATAAGTGAAATGCTTACAGCTATTTATCACCTGTCAGGGAAGGAGTTGGATTATTAAAGGGTTATTAAAAAAAAACCATAACAAAAACATAACCCCCCCCCCAAAAAAAAACGCTTTAAAAGCGGCTTAAACTTACCTGTGTCTTCCCCTTGCACTCCTGTCCGAACATCAGAAAATTCTTGGGCAGGCGCATGCGCAGTTCCGATTTTCGGCCGGGAGACGAGGAGAGACACAAGTTAAATCTATGGACGGCGTGCAGCCGCATGCAGACACCGTGGGACAGGAAGTGCCAGCAAGGACAGAGGAGTCAGCGCTGGATCGGAGCCCCGCAACAGTGCTGAAGGGACAGATGAAAACGACAGGAAAGAAGAAGAAGATCGGATTAAGAGACATCATTTAAGGTAAGTGCTTTAATTAACAATAGGGGGAGGGAAAAATATTTTTGACTTTAATGTCACTTTAAATTTGTGGTTAGTTAGTGACTATTGTCTTATGGTCAAGGATAGGGGTGTCCCGAGGCCGGGTGTCACCCGAAGCAGAGACTGGGTGACACGCATGCGCGGTCATCCTTTTGCCGCCTGCCGCCGGCCATCTTGGTGAAGGGACCCGTTCGTCCCGCCGGGTCCCCTCCTCTCTCCTGACACTGTAGGGCTCTCGGTCAATGACCGAGTGCCCAACTTTTCAGAGTTGGTGACAACAAAATGACTGTCAGTCATTTTGGTGTCACCCCTCCAATGGTGGCACCCGGGTGCGGGACACCCCCCCCCTTGTGACGCCACTGGTCAAGGGAACTAATGGTAAGAAGAGGTTGAATAGAGTGAGAAAGAGAGCGGAGAGTTAATTTAAGGCTAGGTTCACACCTAAGCAATTGAGCTGGTGAGCTGTTTTCGTGCGGTTGTCACGTGTTTTTGTTTGTGCGGTTTTCAATACATAGAGATGTCTATGTGACCCAAATTGCATGACAACCGCCCGAAAATAGCTGCTGCACCTAAATTGCCTAGGTGTGAACCTAGCCTGAAGAAGGTTCTGCCAAAGACTATGCACAATTGTCCAGGGGACAATTTAGACACTGAGCCTCTGCCCTTTTAAGGGCTCACACCCTTTCCATCATGCATATAGCACAGAGGGTGTTTAATAGACTTATTTCTCTTTTTAATAGGAAAGTAACTCTCAGTTCACATTAGAGTCCCTACAGGTCAATACCTTGACCCTTATTAATCAAGCTGCAATAGCTCTTATGGCCTACTAATTTGCGCTTAAAGCACCCATGTTAAGCAATAATGTAGATTGGGGGGCCACCTTAACGTCTAAGAACTGGTAAGCTGCAATATGTTGTTTTTTTTTTGCTTTTGGGTTTTAAATACAGTTTAATGTTTTGGGGGGTGAATTTGTTTTCATACCTTTAGCAACCTGTCCTTAGTTCTGAAATTTTGCAATCTGATTTTCTTTTGAAGCTCTTGCTCTATTCTTTGTGACTTTCAAGTGATGAATGTGCTTATAAGTTCATATATTTTAAATACCTTTTTCATACAATTGAATGGCTTTTTAAAGCTAGAAGTATGTCATTTAGGTTTTACATTTGTTGCCCATGGAATTAAATTATGCAATAGGAAATGGCAAATTTCCCACTATTACCAGTGTTCCATCCTATACAGCCCTCTCGATGTAATGATCTTTGTTGCTGCCTACTCAATAATAGGGGCCTGTAACATAGTCCAATAAATGATTATGCACACCCATATGCACACTCACTGCTGGTGTGCCATCTCATGTTTACTATAGGATATAACTTGGCTACCATGCTCATCCTCCCCTTACTTTTCGCACATGAATGGTTATTTGAAGTGAATACAGTGTTACCCTATATACTAAGCTAAGTAAATAATCACTTTGCAAATTGTTCATACGCTTTCCAAAGTAAACATTTACTTTGCTTAGTGAACAGTCTCTATTAATTTAGTACAGGGCTAAAAATTTTAAGTCCTGAGTTACTAACCAGGCCTTAAAAGTTACTCGCCACCAGTTGCCCCACCTAACCCCTACCCTGCCCCGGCCTTAACTCCGCCAGGTCATCGGTGTGACGCAGAGCACAGAGGCCAGCGGCGTGATGCAGAGTACAGAGATCAGTAACAACGAACAGTCGAGTAAAAAGCGGCCGAGGAGAGGATAGAACTGAAGCGAGCGATCGCCGAAAAAAATGTGGGATGTGTGCATCCACTGGAGCATGTGCCCTCTAGGCAGAAGTGGCAGAGTCACAGAAGTCACAGAGTCCAGCCTAGTGGCAGAGTGGCCTTGATCCAGGGTGCCTCTGAGAAAGGGGGGCCGCAGGTAGTGGGGTGACTACAGGTGAAGAAGCCTGAGCATGATCTATGACAGGGAGCAGAACAGAGGCTCACTTGTGTCTGTAGCTTGCTGTGTGGGAGGAGAGTGCCTGCCAGAAGAGGAGCCAGGCGAGCTTGCGGACCAGCTGATCACTGGAGGGAGAGTGCCACAAGAGAGGCGGACTGGGAGAAGCCCGGGGAGTGTGAGTGGGCTCATCTGCTTTTGCTGGTGAAGGGGCACAAGACACAAGGCTGGAGAACCTCTCTGGGAGAGGAGTAGGCGGAGCGGTGCTGGGAGTTGGCCCGTCGTTCGGTGCCGCTCAGAGTGGAGAGGGTCCTCTCCCAACAGCAGAATGTGCTGTCCTGGCCATGCCTGTGATGTCGGTAGTGGCTCCGACACAGATGACAGACACAGCCTCTCCATCCCTGCACAGCCACCTGCACATGCCCCACTTTTACTGCTGCGGGTGGCAGAGCGGCAGGGGAGGGGGCGACAGTATCTCTGAGGGAGCTGCAGGCACTCTTTTTCCTCTCTGGGCCCCCCCCCAACAGGCGGAACGCCAGGGCCCATTAGCAATGGTGACCGCTGCGTCCCTGGTAGTTCCGCCAGTGCACATACCAAATATATAGCGGGTGTTTCTCAATTTGACTGCAAAGGTGAAAATACACTTTGAATAGTTACAGTAAACACTAAACTCCAAGTTCCCACCTTAAAAAAAAAAGTAACACATGTGAAGACTAGAAATAAAAGGGAAGTACGACAAAAACAAGGCATGTGTGGGGGAGAATGACCCAGCAGTTAAACAGCAACTAAAAGTGTTTCTGACACACATGCAAAGGTATATCTCCCTCTAATCCTTCCTTAACCTGCAACCCACAGTGTGTCTGTTAAGCACGTTGTGCGCAATGTATGCGTTCCTTGAACAGGCGTTTGAGGGGGAATACACTTGCGCTCGATGTGAGCGAGTTGTTTGTTTGGAAGCCCAAATTCTGGATCTAAGCAGCAAACTGGCAACACTGAGGTGCATAACTAACATGGAAAAGAGTATGGACCTAACGCACAAGGCTGTGGTGGAGAGGGGCTTAGAGGAGACGGGGGGTGCGGAGGAACAGGATCCCGAGGTGGGAAGCTGGGTCACTGTTAGAAGACGGGGTAGAGGGAAGAGTGCTAGAGAGGTCTGCCCTGAACTGGTTAACCCCAACAAATATGCCAGGTTGCGTGATGTTGGGGATATTAGTTCAGGGGTGACACTGCTGGAGCAGGATGCCTCCTCAATCGGGGGGGGGGAGTGATTGCTCCAGCGAGGTGGGGAGCCGGATGGAGGATCAGGAGAGGCAGATCCTGGTGGTGGGAGATTCCATCATCAGGCGAACCGACAGGGTAATCTGTCATCAGGACCGTGAGCGTCGAACAGTGTGCTGCTTACCGGGGGTGCGCGTTCGGCACATTGCGGAACGAATTGGCAGATTACTAGATGGGGTTTGGCACAACCCAGTTGCCATGGTGCACATTGACACCAATGACAAAATAGGAGATGGAGTGTCCTAAAAAAGGATTTCAGAGACTTAGGTGCTAGGCTGAAGGAAAGGGCCTCCACGGTGGTATTCTCTGAGATACTGCCAGTGCCACGAGCCACTCCGGAGAGACAGCGCAAGTTGAGGGAACTTAACAAGTGGCTCCGGAACTGGTGTCGGAATGAGGGCTTTGGTTTCCTGGAGAACTGTGCTGACTTTTCAGTCGGTTACCGGCTCTTCAGCCGAGACGGGCTGCATCTTAATGGGAAAGGTGCAGCATTTCTGGGGGGAAAAATGGTTAAAAGACTGGAGGAGCTTTTAAACTAGATAATGGGGGGAGGGTAAAATAAAAATAAAAACCAAAAATGTAAATATCAAAGAACCGATCATGACAGATAACAAAGAAAAAAATAATGGATTAGATAGTGGGCTCACTCCAGTCAACAGAGTCAACAAAGTCAAATTAGTCAATAAAGCCAAGATAGAGAACATAGTCAAAGTAATAAATCAAGCCAATATAGAGAACATACTAAATTTTAGACATGTGCACTGCCAAAAAATTTGTTTAGTTTCGTTTCGTTTTAAATTCGGATTTGTGTTATTTTGTTTTTCAGGATTCGGGTGTGAAAGTCAATTCGGATTCGGAATTCGGATTCGGACGAAATTCGGTAGCGTTAGTACGAACGTTCGTTTTGTTTTCTGTTCTTATTCGTTTCTTATTCGTTTCGTTCGTTCGTTTGCAGCAAAGTGACATTTGAGGGGGAAAAAATATTTTTCTCCTTCTCTAATGTCAATTAGAACGAAACAAATAAGAAACGAATAAGAACAGAAAACGAAACGAACATTCGTACTAACGCTACCGAATTTCGGAAATGGAAATTCGTATTCGTTTGCATTCGTTATGTCTGTTATTCGGAATTCGGATACATCCGAATGTCCGAATTTCCGAAAATTCGTCCGAATTTCGATTCGGAACGAAACGAATCGCACATGTCTACTAAATTTAGGCAATAAAGTAAATCTAATTGCCCAAGGTGATCCAAGTAGGAATTGACTAACCATAACAGGTACAATTAAAAGTAGTAGTGGCAAGAGGGGAGCAAACATTTAACCAGTAAAAATACAAAAATTAAATGCATGTTCACCAATGCTAGAAGTTTGGTAAATAAGATAGAAGAGCTTGAAGTTATGTTACTCGAGGAGGACTACGATATAGTAAGAATAGCAGAAACATGGTTAGACAGCACACACAATTGGGCTACTAACATAAAAGGGTACAACCTGTTAACTAATGGAACTTCAAAATCGGCAAAGGCGGCCCGTTTTCTTAATATGTTGCAAGACAATTTCATGGATCAGATGGTCGTGGTCCCTACTAGGGAAAGTGCCATCCTAGATCTGATCATCAGCAATAATACGGAGTTAATTGAGGATATTGTAATCGGGAAAACACTGGGTAATAGTGATCACAAGGTGATTGCTTTTAATATTGGGTGCAAAAAAGGGAAGGGGGATGGGCGGACGAGAAGCCTAAACTTCAGGAAGGCTAACTTTGATAAACTACAAAATATAGTGGGTGAAATCAAATGGGAAAACTTATTTCATAAACTAAACTTTGACCAAAACTGGGACTGTTTCAACAGCAAATGAAAAAATGCTATTACCAGGTGTATACCACTGGGTAACAAAAATAAAAGATCAAAAACAAAGCCAATATGGCTAAACAAAACGGTAAAACAACATATTAAGGAAAAGAAAGTGGCATTTAGAAAGTATAAATCGGAGGGATCAGTATTGGCATTCCAAAACTACAAAGAATGCCACAAAAGATGTAAACTGGTAGTCCGGGCAGCTAAAATTGAATGTGAGAAATATATCGCCACAGCTAGTAAACGGAACCCCCAAATTTTTTATCAATACATAAACAGTAAAAAGGGAAGAAAGGACCAGATAGGCCCAATAAAGGACATAAATGGTACATTACTCACAAACGACAGGGAGAGGGCCGAGGCGCTAAATACTTTTTTCTTGTCGGTATTCACCAAGGAAACACACGGGTTTAATGTACAGGAAAAAACACAAAATTTAACAAGAAATACACCTGAGTGGTTGCCTGAAACTGGGATACAACAAAGGCTTAAACTACTAAATGCAAATAAAGCATTAGGACCTGATAATCTACATCCCAAGGTACTCAAGGAGCTGCACATGGAGATAACAAAACCATTGTTCCTCATTTTTCAGGAATCGGTAATGGCTGGTAGAGTGCCAAGCGACTGGCAAAGGGCAAATGTGGTACCTATATTCAAAAAGGGTCAAAATGCCTACCAGGGAACTATAGACCAGTTAGTCTAACATGCATAGTATGCAAACTGTTAGAGGGAATTATTAAGGACTACTTAGTGGAATTCGTCCAGGATCAGGGCATAATAACTGATAACCAGCATGGATTTAAGGAGGATCGTTCTTGCCAGACCAACTTGCTCAACTTTTACGAAGAGGTAAGTAGAGATCTGGATGGAGGGAGGCCGGTGGACGTAGTATATCTGGACTTTTCAAAAGCATTTGATATGGTGCCACATAAACCCTTGTTATACAAGCTAAGGGCTATGGTCATATATGAAGTAGTGTGCACGTGGATAGAAAACTGGCTAAAGGAACGTGTACAAAGAGTATCACTAAACGGCACCTTCTCAGAATAAGCGGAGGTCAGGAGTGGCATACACAAGGGTTCTGTGCTGGGTCCCATGCTTTTTAACCTATTTATTAATGATATAGGGGAGGGAGTAAGTAGCCATGTATCAGTGTTTGCTGATGATACGAAATTTGGGAGGGTAATAGACACGGATTTAGATGTTATAACATTACAGGAGGACCTGGAAAATACCGCCTGCTGTGACGCCCGAAAACGAAACTAAAAGTCAGATGCCGGCTTTTAGTTTCATTTTCGGGCCGCGTACAGCAGAGGACGCCGCGGACGCTGAAAAAACTGCAACCGATTCCTCCATCTACACTAAACTGTGTGGATGGAGGAATCTCCCGCTGGGCCAAGCATCAGTATCTTGCTAGTTGGCTGCGCTGGCTGTCAAAATACCTGAACAATCTGATTGGATGCTGGCATTGTTCAGGTATTTTGAGAGACAGTGGGGCCGACTAGCAAGATACTGAAGCTTGACACAGTGGGAGATTCCTCCATCCACACAGTTTAGCGTAGATGGAGGAATCTTTTGCGCTTTTTCCATCTGACCATAGGCTGATAAAAAGAAATCTATAAAAAATCTTTGGGTGTATGGCCAGCTTAAGACGATATCACACTAGTGGTAAGGCCCTATAAACTTGACTTATAATCTTCACTCCCAGTTTGAGCTGATGCAACACCAAATATAGGTGACTATGCGAACTTTGTCACCCATCTTAATGTGGATATGGACATGGTTTGCACTTGCAACCCAAACTTTTGTCTAGAAACCCTAATCACAGAGTCTTTAACCCCTTCATGACTGAGGCCCTTTTTTCCATTTTTGCACCCATGTTATATTCCACATTTTAGGCCTGAAAATGACGTAAAACCCCCCAACATTATATATTTTCTGAATGCCAAGACCCTATAGAATAAAATGGTGGTAGTTGAAAATTTTTATGTTGCGCAATATTAGCGCAACTCCTTATTAAACCCCAAAATTTAGTGACAAATTTAATTAAATGCCCCAAAACACAACAAATTACCCATTTTTTTAATGAAATATAAAAGATGAGGTTACAACGAGTAACGAGAAACAGAGTCCCGGCGGCAAAAGTCACGGGGAGTCTGTTTAAACAGCCCCGATGCTGGCGACGTACACTGTACGTCGTCAGTCACGAAGGGGTTAAAGTGCATGTGCTTGCAAAAACACACACTACATCTCTGCTTTATCACTTTAAGTAAAGAAAAGTACCTGGTGCTCCTGCCAGATGAGCAGGTGAGCTGCTAACCTTTTTATGTCAGCGGTTAACAGTGCATCTCCTGTGCTGAAATCCCAAGCAGAGTTCTCCGGTACTGGACTACAGAACTACATGCTGATATCAGCAGCATCTACCTCTCCTCATGTCTGTAACTCCTGCTTGTTCCCATTCTTAGCACTTGCTCCCCTACCACACAAGCAGCCTTCTGTTTCTCCCCCTTCTGGCTTTCACATTCTGTGAAGTGGTTCCTGGAAGGAGGAACAGCATGAGCTTTGTTTTTCAACACCAAGTTCTATTCACACTAGTAGCTCATTTCGTTACCTCTTTACTTTGCTAGGCTGAGGTGTTTTGTGTATATATTTATCAATAGGTATCTGACTGCAAATAAATCATGCATAGCAGGGAAGCTTTATACAACTATGTTACAGAACACCTCCAGGTCGCCATATTGCCTTGATTTTTTTGACAGATTTAGAATATTACATAAGCTACAGTTTTATGGAATGTCCCCGGAAATGTCACTTGATTTTGTGATTGGCTAACTGATTTTCCAAGAAGTCTGTGCTAAGATACAAACATAATATTTAGCATCCCTTGCATTAGGAATTTCATTTTTGATAAATTATTTCCTAAGGGTTTATTACAACAGAGGAAGGCCATCAGCTGTTTATAATAAACCCAAACACTCCCACTAAGGAATGAGTTTGGAAAGGACATGCTGCAACAAACAGCTTTATATTCAGAACAGAAACAGGTAGGAAACGTGCAACAAAGTTGGTTAAAATTCTTTCAGTGTACAGTGATCACCCAGAGAGGATTTATTTTTTTCTCAACAAAAGTGGAATTACTCTTTAGCCATGAATGACAAAGTGGAATTACAAAGCAGGCTTGCTGGATTCATGTTTTTGTCATAATCAGCTGAATAATTTGCTGGATCATACACTAACAGCTATTAGAGGCACTATGTTGGACATTTGATGAGCCTTGTAAGTAACAACCAGAGATCACAAGATGGAAGAAAAAACGGAATGGTGACATATGTCCTGTCCTGAAGTGCTCTGATCAGCAGGGGATCCATGCACGGATCATGGGCCGGATTTACTCTCCCTGCCGCCCAAGGCCAGGTTCTGCGATGCCCCCCCCCCC
>NW_017306564.1:1456939-1480298 GCF_000935625.1 Nanorana parkeri
TTTTTTACTTTTGAATCACCTTTTTATATTTTTATTTAATTATTTAATATTATTTTTTGCAAATGTTTTTTTTTTATCAATTTAATTTTTTTTCTATACTTTTTATTGCTATCACACGGGAGAAAACAATCCCCTGTGTGATAGCAATTGGAGGTGTCAGGTTCTCTTTATTGACCCTGTCACCTCCATTACAGGAGTTCTAGCACAGCACTGTGCTGGAACTCCTGTGACATGTGAGAGAGGAAGAGCACAGCTCTCCCCTCTCACTGTGTACAGTCTATACGGAGCGGGAGGGTTACTTTTAACCCTGCCGCTCTGCTCACTGCAGTTAGAGACTCGGCGGCGGAGGACGGAACCAGAGGAGAGAGGTAAGTGCAGGGGGGAGAGGAGGAGGCTGCACACTGTTTACATGTGATCTCGGCGACATCACCGAGTTCACATGTAAACGAAAAATCGGCTGCCTCACTCTACATTTAGTCCTGCTTGTACAAAGCAGGACTGAATGTAGAGAGGGCATAGGACACCGCTGCTGCCCCGAGGCCCGGCCTCGGTGGCCTTGTGGGGAATCCGAGCCTGCACGGATCCACTGCTGAAGCCCAGTGTTAGTCTATGGGCAGTCGGATCTAAATGCACATGCCCATTCTATTTCCTATTCCTATTCAGGACCTAGACGGAGTCCAGGGGGTTACATCCTACTACCCGCGACACCGTCTAGGTCCTGAAAACCAAAGGGAACAGAGTTCTGCTTTGGTGGTCCAGATCGTGACCTGATCCAGGGTAATCTGATGTAAACAGACACATGTCCTCTTACATCTGACTCCCCATAGACCTACATGGGTCTGGGAATTTCCATTCTTGTGATGGAGGAACAAAATGGACGACACGGATGTCACAACAGTGACATCCGTTTCTTGCTGATTGGAACTGAAGGTGCCCATGTGAAAAATTTCTTTACAGGAATGGCATTTTTAATTATAACTAATGACTAATTGTCACGGGAGCCAGGAAACCAGACCACACGGAAATGCAGGTAAAATAAAGTCGTTTATTTAAAGGAACATAAATAAACATTCATCAGGGAACAGCAGCAGCGAGGTCAGGAACAAGCTGGTCAAGTCCAATGTAGGTACATCTGCTGAGCCGGGATCACGTCCAAAGCGGGTAGTCGTCCGAGCTGGGATGTCTTCTTCCTTTCAAATGCTGGGATGTACTGTCTTCCTTTCAAATGCTCAATAACGTTCAGGGAAAAAGTTAACCTTTAGGAAAATCAGTCTCGACATGTGCAGTTATAATCATATACTTATGTTAATATGTTTTGTGGGGAAATTAGTCTGTGAATATTTGAGTTGTACTGAAATAACATGCTTTAAAATCAGTTTGTGGCCTTTTATACCATGACTAACAGAAAAAATTATCTTGCATAAAATGGGTTATGTAATTCCTGGCAACATAAGATCCAGTTTGCAAAAATCCCACACCATGTATAACAGATGCTGTGCTACTCAAGCAAATGATTATTGCAGAAGAATGCAGTAATTTATTAACCACAGCTGGAAAAGAAACCAGGTATAATCAGACATATTTAAGAAAATAATAATTAATTAAATTAATAATATTGAAGTGTTAAAAGCACATGCCAATCATTCAGTTTTTAGTTTACTGTACTGTCACCAGCAAAATATCAATTTGTTTCCGTTTTTTTATCTTTTTTTAAAATCTTTTTTGATTAACCAGTAAGTCCCCATTCCTACATAGGTGTTTTGTAGCTGAAAGGGCTAAATGCTGCAATGCTCAAACAGAGGATTCCCATAGTTTTCAATGGTCGCTATTCATATCTGAGCATTCTGTCACTTGTAGCCAAGTGTCTATGGCTGGAAAAAATACATGAGCTACTTTTGGGCAAAATTCAGCATTTTTGACCCATAGACTTCCATGGAAACATTTTTAAATGCGTAAAACACAGTCAGTTTTTCTGGCGGATTGGAAGCCCAGTGTTAGTCTATGGGCAGTCGGATCTAAATGCACATGCCCATTCTATTTCCTATTCCTATTCAGGACCTAGACGGAGTCCAGGGGGTTACATCCTACTACCCGCGACACCGTCTAGGTCCTGAAAACCAAAGGGAACAGAGTTCTGCTTTGGTGGTCCAGATCGTGACCTGATCCAGGGTAATCTGATGTAAACAGACACATGTCCTCTTACATCTGACTCCCCATAGACCTACATGGGTCTGGGAATTTCCATTCTTGTGATGGAGGAACAAAATGGACGACATGGATGTCACAACAGTGACATCCGTTTCTTGCTGATTGGAACTGAAGGTGCCCATGTGAAAAATTTCTTTACAGGAATGGCATTTTTAATTATAACTAATGACTAATTGTCACGGGAGCCAGGAAACCAGACCACACGGAAATGCAGGTAAAATAAAGTCGTTTATTTAAAGGAACATAAATAAACATTCATCAGGGAACAGCAGCAGCGAGGTCAGGAACAAGCTGGTCAAGTCCAATGTGGGCACATCTGCCGAGCCGGGATCACGTCCAAAGCGGGTAGTCGTCCAAGCTGGGATCAAGTCCAATGCGGGTACGTCTGCCGATGCGGGGTTGAGAGCCAGAAACATACAAAGGAACACAGACTGCCAGGGATGCACCTTGGAGCACAAACGCAAGGGCAATGAACCTGAAGCCTGAGCAGACTGATATAGTCAGGTGTTGCCACATCATCACTATGCGGCGCCTAGGCAGCATAGACAGCATAGACCTTGACACTAATTAACTAATCATTGCCAATCACAATGAATTACACCCTGGTGGCCCGCTGACAAAAAAAACAGCCAGAGACCCTGGGTGATGTCATTGACAAAATGGGTATGGGGTACACAGTACCCTTCATTAATAATTCTGAAATTTTTTTTAAAAAGTAAATTAAAAAAACACACAGTGATACATGCCCTTTATTTAAAACATAGAAAGAGTAAAACAATAAAATGTAAATCCAACATCAATCACGTCCTCCAGCAATGTGGATCCTTCTCAATCACGAGGACCTGGTGTCCAACGATACTACCCCACTGCTACTCCTGTTGTAAATGACAGATCCCCAGCTGACTACTGTCTGTGAACAAATATTTCATGACCATATTTAGTCAATTACATCAACCATGCAGGTTTTGATTATTAATACTCACTTAGAAGGTCCCAGGTATACCTGTTGATAATTGCCCCAAGTGCTATATAAGGAAAAACTCCAGCAAGATGTCTGAGCAAAGAGATTACTCTGTGATAGTGTTTCTACTCTTTCTAAATAATGTTAACATTGTGAGATAGTATCTAATTTACATTGAGGACAGAAACAACATGCACAAGTCTGTCTGCCAAGGTTGTTTAATCTACCTAGTAAATCCACAAAGGTTCCGTTTTCTTCCTTGCACACCTACCACTGCTTCCTATGTTGTGAACAGACGGCTAAAACTAGGCTGGGGTCTATTCACTAAGCTGCCGAAAGATCTAGCCTTAGCTTTGGCTGATCCTTCGACTAGCTTCGGCCCCAGGACCCCTTCGGTTCAGTAGAACCGAAGGGCTGCTGCACAGGCTATTCACTATAGCCCTACAGCTCCCGAAGTCGGTTGAGGTGCTCAGTCGAGCCGAAGGCATATGCTTCGGCTCAAAACAGAAAAACAGAGTCTGAGGCGCAACTGCCCTTGGGGTTGGACAGGTGAGAATAGGGGGACATTTCATGGGCTAGGGCATGCAGGGTTATTGCTGCCCGAGAAGCAATTATGTTGATATTAAGTATCGGGGGTGGAGGGAGAAATAAAAAACAAAAAAGGTGCACATGAAATGGAGGCAAGTTGAGCGGTGTGTGGTGCGTATATCAACTCACCGTGAGGTTCTTGAGGAAGTGTAGTCATCGACGACGAGATTCGTGTTGGAGTCAATGTCCGGCGGTCTCCTCTGGGACTGGGTGCAGGTTCTTCGAGGTGCGATTCCGTCGGGTGCTGGGTACCTCCATACTTAACAAAGGACTAAACTTTGCACCAGACATCAAACCTCAACAAGTTCATCCAACACTTAACCCTAAAAAGACACTATAACAACACATAACCCGCCGATGGATCAGTTGAAGCAAACTGTACTACCATCACACCAACAGACCAAATAGACGGCAACACAGATGAAGATATCTTAAACATTCTTGAGGAACTGTATGATCCCAATCACACCTCTGATCTCGAGCTGGGAGAATGGTCGTTCCCCAACATCGTACACAGCTCGCTACGCCCCCCGTCCAACTTCTACCCACATAAATCAAAAGGTAACTTTATAGATACCTTTTACCAGTTCACCTACTCGGATTTCCAAAAATTATGTGACACCAACACAATACATAATGGGACGGAAAACAAACACAAAAAGTCTAACTTCTCCCGCAAAGAACAAATAGCTCTCAAAACCCTGACCAACAATGCCAACATCTCCATAAGACAGGCAGACAAGGGCGGTGGCATAGTTATACAAAACCGAGCAGACTACATCAACGAAGCCAACCGTCTCCTGTTAGACAACTCCACCTATTCCTCCCTCCCCTCGGACCCATTACCCGAATTCCTCCAGGAATTAAAAACGCTAACTGACACGGCATTCAGAGAGAACGTGATCACGGAGAAAGAAAAAGCTGTTCTCTGCCCCTCACAACCAAAAACACTACCACCTCCCCAAAATCCACAAAAATGAGACCACACCCCCAGGCCGCCCGATCATATTGAGTATTGATAGTCTTACCAGCAGCCTTTCAAAATACGTAGATCAATTTCTACAACCCATTGTCATCACATTACCATCCTACCTCAGAGACTCCAGTCATCTAATAGACACATTAAGCCATTATACCTGGGAGCCTTCCTACCACTGGGTATCCCTGGATGTATGTTCTCTCTGCACATCCATACCACACAAAATAGGCCTACAAGCTTTACAATATTACCTTTCACAACAACCGGCACTACATCACAAGCAAGCCCAATTCATTCTGAACTCAACAAGATTCACACTCGAACATAACTATTTCTCGTTCCTCGATAAATTCTATCTCCAAATCCAGGGCACAACCATGGGAGCTAATTATGCCCCCAGTTACGCAAATTTAACCATGGGTTACTGGGAGCACTTTCACATTTGGCGAAACAACCCCTTCTCACAACACCTGGCATATTACGGCCGATACATAGATGACATCATGATCATATGTGACGGACCCGATACCATCAGTGCCTTTGTGACACACTGCAACAGTAACCCACTCAGCCTCAAGTTCACACATGTCCTCGACAATCTCAAATTAACCTTTTTGGACCTGGATCTCACTCATAGTGACAAGACCATAGCCACTACCACACAGTTCAAACCTACTGCCGGCAATTCATATCTACATTACGATAGTTGCCACCACCCCTTATGGAAACGGAATGTTCCTAAGGGACAGTTCTGGAGACTAAACAAAAACTGCACGAGAAAAGATGACTATCTGAAACAAAGCCTCCACCTCAAGAATAAATTCATCGAGAAAGGTTACCCTAAGGATCTTATAACTAAGGCCCAAGAAAGCTTCCTGACACAAAACACAGTATTGAACAATAAAACCAAACACCACACACAAAAAGATAAGGCAAGATTTATCACACCTTTCAACAGCAAATTCAAGGCCATCGAGTCCATACTAAAAAAGAACTGGCATTTTCTCCTTTGTGACCCCAAACTAGGCTCCATACTCCCCAAGAATCCCACAGTAGTATTTAAAAGAGCCAAAAGCATCAAAAACATAGTGGCACCAAGTAAACTATCAATCAAGAAAAACAAAACCACAACCTTTTTATTTGACAACAGGACAGGTATCCACAAATGCAAAAAACTCCTCTGTTTAACCTGCCAGTTCATCACACACGGTCAAAACTCCTTTCCAGACAGCTGCGGGAACAAATTCCCCATACACCAGTTCGTCACCTGCGACCATGACTTTGTGGTGTATGGCCTAAGATGCCCCTGCAACCTGCTGTATATAGGCCACACCATCCGCCCCCTATGTAAGCGCATAGGGGAACACAGAAGGTTCATAGAAAAAGGCAAAACCGAACATAGCGTCCCTCGCCACTTCCTCCAGAAGCACCAAAAATACATCAAACTCCTACAGGTGTTTTGTAATCGAACAGATCCCAAAAAACCTGCATGCAACAGAAAGGTTCCATAAACTGTGCAAGCAAGAAACGTATTGGATTTATAAACGGAACACATTATCTCCTTCTGATGCTGACACTCAGAATGCAAACTCAGAAGGCTTATCTTAAAACTCAGCGGGGGGAACATGATCCGACAGGGTGTGTGAGCGTGCTGTGATGACGTAGGTCGGCTGCGTCCTCCACCCGCACACGAGTCTCACCAAGCAACTATACGCAACGGGAAGCCAGTTGAGTCACCCTTCCTCTCTACAGCCCAAGCCCGGCCGAAGTTCGTTACGGCCCTAAACTCGTTCCTGATTCCCCTCTCTGGCTCTCCTCTTCTACCCTCCGTTACTACAGCAGCCTTGTAGTGGATCTGCTGACATCACGCCGGCATCCATCTGTGGAGCAGTACCGCAGGTACAGTGACATCAGGTACAGCGGCAGTAGCAGACCAGCAGACAGGATCCTATACTCCCTCCTCTCTCCTGCTCTCTGCTACCTGTTCCATCTTTCACCCTACACCTGCAGAGGAGGTACAGCGGCAGTATCAGACCAGCAGACTAGCGGATGGGAACTTATATCTATCTCATCCCCCTGCCTACCTGTTTATCTCCCTACCCTAGGTCATTTAGTACCGAGGGCAACAACTGGTTGATTTGACTACTTTTTGAACAAAGTGCAGTTCACTGATACTGAAACTGAAAACTTTCAGCGGATACTGGGTATACCATTCTCTCAGAGGATACTATAATGGGGAGCAAAGGAAAGAAAAAGGAGAAGCAGCCATCACCGCAGCAGCCCCAATTATCAGCATCCACGCGACGGATTTCCTCATCAAAGATCGGGACATATTTTACAGGTACCCGTTCACGTTTATCACAGGGTGGAGATAACAGGGTGCAGGCATCTGCTTCTCCTGTTAATGAGAGGGATCAAGGTGGTGCAGGGAGGTATGCAGAGGATAGAATTATGCAAAGCCACCCAATGCGTTCTCAAATGTATACTGATGTTTCCCCAAAAGGGAAAACCTCTGGCCGATTGGAGGGGATGGAGCTGGAGGAGTTGGAGCAGCAGGATTTGGGTTACTATTTGAGATCTCTCCCTACTAAAGAGGATATGGAAGGATATATATCTAGACTTGAAACAACTTATAAAGAGGAATTACAAGTGTTAAAAACTGACATCGCAAGCATAGGAACTAGAGTAAGAGGGCTGGAGGAAAGCCTGGAAATAGGCTCCTCCAGAATGGACATACAACAGAAAACCATTAACAAACCATTATCTACTCTAATTCAAGATATGCTATATAGAATGGATGATACGGAAAACAGGAGTAGACAGAATAATATACGGATACGGGGTATACCCGAGTCAGTAGACTCACCTGTTCTTTTCCAAACCATAAAGTCCATATTAAATGGAATAATGGATAAAACCCCTGAAGCAGATTTACCCATGGAGGCAGTGTATAGAGTACCGGGACTTACTAAAAGAGATAGCAATATTCTGGAAAGAGAAGCAATATTCTCGGCTATAAGAGCTAAGAAAACAGTAACGCATGATGGATATATAGTGGCCTTTTTCACGGATCTCTCAAAACAGACATTGACGCTCAGAAGGGCCCTGAAACCCCTGCTTGAGGTTCTACAGGAGAGAGGAATAAGATACAGATGGGGGTTCCCCTTCCAGTTAATAGCGTATAGATAAAGAGATATAGATATAGATAAATCAGTAAAATTCAGGACATTAGAAGACCTTCCAGTCTTCTTAGAAATACTGGAAATGCCCAGGATTCTTCTACCAGACTGGCCAAAGGATTTAAGTATATTCAGAGAACAACAAAGCCAGGGATGGACTGTAGTTAATCGTTAATCATTAATTAATTTGACCGGGTTATGAATAACTGTGGTGATATTGGTGGGGCGGGTGGGAGAGATGGCATCGGACAGACGTATTTCTGGCACCTACAACCCCAACAGAGCCCATTGTTTTTTCCTTTCTTTGGGCTGGTTCTTGATTGGTTTATACAGGATGGGCAAAAAAAAGCCACCCCCTGTATACAAGAACATATTAATTGTATAGATGGTATACGAATATATGAAGGAAGGATTGTATTAATGTATGAATCAGTGATTGTATGTGTTCAGGTCATATGCTCAAAAATTCTAGAGAATCACTTAATTTGGCCATGGGTAGTCTGTCACTAGGTACCTATAATGTTAGAGATTTGAATCTACCAGAAAAACGTTCACAGGTTCTGTACCATTTTCATAAAAAAAAGGGTAGATATCTTGTGTATGGGGGCGTGGCCAGCAGCCGCATGTAGACAGTCGCACCGGAACGAGCTCTCCACAAGAATCCTGTATCTCATTCTGTAAATCACCTTGCCGGTCTCCTGTCTCCAGCCGGCTTGCAGGGGGTGATCCTCCGGTCCTTGTGGCACAGAATCGCCGGGGTGAGCGGGCGCTTTGACCGGCGCAGATGTCAAAGAAGAAGGAGGGTAAGCAGGGAGGCCTGGTGTCCCAAATGGCGGCGGGCTGCAGGCAGCGATCCGGACCACGAGCAAAGGGGCAAGGCATAAGCAGAAGGACCATGCGGCCCGTCTAGAACGTTTTGCCCATCACCCTGACACCCCCAAACAGTGGAAGCTCTCCTATCAGGGGGAGCATGGCTCCTCAAGAGAGTCCATGGGTGACCCCCTGCTGTCTGACTCAGATGGCCTTGCTGACCCTGTGTTGCCTGACAGCATGGCGTCCAAAGCCACTAAGGGACTGAAGCCCCCCAAGACAAAGCTTAAGGCGAGCCTACCCTCGCAGATGTTTATGCCGTAGTTCAACTGTCTAACACCGCACTGTCTGCCCTCACTGATCAGGTGCAGGGGATGAGAGCGGATATTTAATTTATTCGCCATGATGTGCAAAAGGTGCGGGAACGCACTGCGGCCCTGGAGGGCAGGGTGAGCGACTTGGAAGATTCCACTGCTCCGTTAACTGCAGATGTCAAACAGGCTATGCAGAAGATAAATGCAAACTCCATGAAGGCTGATGATATTGAGAACCGACTGCGTCGGAAACAATATACGGGCTGTCGGCATCCCTGAACGCGCTGAAGGCGCAAATGCGACTGAATTTATTGAAAACTGGCTCTCTGAGGTCTTTGGGAAGGACTATCTGTCTTCGCTGTTCGCTGTCGAGAGGGCGCACAGGGTCCCGTCTCGTCCCCTCCCTCCCGGGAACCCTCCTCGTCCATTACTGATCCGGCTCCTCAATTATAGGGACAAGGAGCGAATCCTCCGGAAAGCGAGGGAGCTGGGGGAACTCTCGCTGGAAGGCGCAAAGGTCATGCTGTTCCCGGATTTCTCCCGTGAGGTGCAACTGCGTAAGGCCAAGTTTAAGATGTGAAGAGACGTCTGCAACAGATGTACCTCGCATATTCCATGATATACCCGGTGAGGCTACGTGTGGTGGCGGGCGGTGAGACCCACTTCTTTGACCAACCGGCACAGGCTTCCTCATGGCTGGATAGGGTGGCCTCCCGCAAGGGTCTGGATACCTGACATTCTCCGTTCGGATTTCAGCCTGCAATTTCTTTGTTTCCGGCATTTTTACCGGTTCCGGTTCCCTGCAAGCAACATACTTTCTTTAGCAAGGTGACCCGTTCATCCTAGCTGTGGTGGAGGGAGGAGCGTTCCTCTCAGGTTGTTTGACTCCCGCTCCCTTGTAGGGGTCACGGCTGTCTACAGGCCCTGGGGTGTTCCTGGAGTACAGGGCTGCTGTTACCTCTCCCTGAAGGTTCCCCTGCGTGGACAGTTTTCTTAGTTTTTCCCATTGTTGTTTCAGGATGTTTTTTTAAATTTTTTTGGGACCTTTTTTTTCATTATTATATTTCCTATGTGTTTGTGTCTTGCCGAGGCGTTGTGCAATGTGGAGCTACAGTCGGTGGTATTGTTGCTTACTTGTCCCTACTTAACCATGTTATTGATCATTTTTGTACAATATATGCCTTATATTTGCAATGTCAGCTCACTTAATGAATCTGCTCTCCTGGAACGTGAGAGGTCTGGGAGACACGGTGAACAGAAACGCTGTTTTAGGCCATGTCCAGCGTACCTCCCATTCCATAATCTGTCTGCAGGAGACACATTTAACCCTTGATACCTATGCCACCCTGAACAGACGTTTCTGTCAGGTTGGGTATCATTCATGCTACTCCACCTACTCGAGGGGAGTTTCCATTCTTGTTCATAAGAACTTGCCGTTCTCCTGCACGCAGGTAAAGGTGGATAGGGCAGGGAGGTATGTGTTTCTTCAATGCCGCATTTATGATTTAAATTGCGTTATTGCATCAGTGTACATTCCGCCCCCATTCTCAAGTGAGGTTCTGAAGGACCTGGCGTGGTTTTTGGCTGATAAGCTACCGCTCCCGGTCCTGGTTCTAGGGGATTTTAATAATGTCATGGATGTGAGTAAGGACAGGTTCCCGTGTCCATCGCTCGCTACCTCTTCCTCAGGGACTCCCTTTGGTAGCTTGTGCTCGGAGCTGGGTCTGCTGGATCTGTGGCGCCTGTCGAATCCCACTACCTTGCAATATACCTGCCATTCCCGGTCTCACAACACCCTCTCGAGGATAGATTACGCCCTGGGTACATCAGAGCTGGTGCCATATGTTTCCAGAGTTGTGATACACCCCAGATGCCTATCGGCTCATTCTTTGATCTCGGTACAACTCTCTTCGGGTAGGCCCCGCTCGATGCTCCCTTGGCGTCTACACCCCCACTGGCTGACCCTGTTCCCAGATCATTCCTCACTGGAGACTGATGTTTCATTTTTTCTGTTGGTTAACATTCCATCTGCACCTGTGGGGGTGGTCTGGGATACCTTGAAAGCTTATGTTAGGGGTCTTCTGCTTAAAAACATTTGCTCTGCTAAATCTAGGTCTAGACGGGATATGCAGGAGGCCTGTCAGAGGGTGGCAGATTCCGAGAGGGAGTACATTGGTAACACGTGTGTTGCTACGGAGGGCGTCTGGCAGGGGGCTCAGCGTTCCCTCTCTGCTTTGCTATCGGTACAGTCCCAGCATAAACTATTTTTCTCTAAGCGGGTGTTCTGGGTGCAGGGAGATGCAGCGGGCAAGCTTTTAGCTCAGGTAGCTAGGGCTCAGCAACCCACCACTCACATTAGGGCTGCCTCTGACCCGCAGGGAAATACGCATTCAGATCAGGGGATGATATCGGACATATTCTGTTCATTTTATACCTCCTTATACAAGACCAGGTCGGCCTATACCGCTTCTGAGCTGGACAACTACTTGGGTAGTATCCCTATACCTTCCCTTGAGGGGGCTGACAGGTTGGACTTGGAGGCCCCCATCACTAAGGAGGAGCTGGAGCTGGCTATGGCTAGTTTCTCGAATGGAAAGGCCCCTGCAAAGGTACTATAAGACCCATGCAAAGGTGCTTCTTCCTACCCTGTTGGACACTCTTAATGAGGCCTTCTCGGTGGGACAGCTGCCGGATACTATGTACGAAGCCACAATTATTGTTCTGCCAAAAAAGGGTAAAAACCCGCTGTTACCAGATTCATACAGGCCTATTTCTTTGTTGAATTCAGACATCAAGCTGTTGGCTAAGGTTCTGGCTAACAGGTTGTCCCAAAAGATTGCTTCAGTTATACACTCAGACCAGTCAGGTTTCATCCCCAATAAATCTACCGCTCTTAATATACGAAGAGTGTTTTTGAACATGCAGATCCCGGTTGACAATCCGGATAATAGGGCACTGCTGGCCTTTGATGTAGCCAAGGCATTTGACAGTGTAGAGTGGAGCTATCTGTGGGAATGACTCCCTGTCTGAGGCTTTTGTGCTGCAGCAGGGCACCAGACAAGGGTGTCCGTTGTCCCCTTTACTGTTCGCCCTGGCCATTGAACCTCTGGCGGTTCTGGTTAGGCAATCCACAGACATTGTGGGTTTTAGGAGGGGGGCCTTGGAGGAGAAGATTGTGCTGTATGCGGATGATACCCTTTTGTTTCTCGCGGATACACGATCTTCCCTCTCCAATGCTATATCCCTTTTAGCTGGGTTCGCAAAGTTCTCTGGCCTGGTCGTCAATTGGGAGAAGTCCAATCTGCTTCCGCTGGACCCTCTGCCTGCGCCTTTGGCTCCAGAGTTGTCTCATCTGCAAGTCCAGATGGCCATTACCTATTTGGGCATACAACTAACGGCTTCTCCCCTTGACTACCTCTCTCTGAATCTGCTCCCCCTGCTGAAGAGGTTTAGGTCTCAACGGGCATCCTGGGCTAAATTACCGCTCTCGGTGGCTGGTAGGGTGAATTTGATGAAAATGATATGGTTGCCCCAGTTATTATATGTCCTCCATAACTCCCCGATGTGGATCCCAAAAAAGACCTTCCGCCTGATCGACGGGATATTCAGGGACCTGGTCTGGAGGATGAAATCCCCCCGGCTGTGTCTTGATGTCCTGCAGCGTCCAAAAGCTTATGGGGGGCTGGCTTTGCCGAACCCCTGGTTTTACTTTGTGGCCTCACAGGTGCAACATTTGGCTGCCTGGGCGGGGGAGGACGATCCCCCACAGTCCCTTGTACTTCTGAAGTATTTGTTTCACGGGTTGGACCCTATGTGTTACCTGGACAGTGACATGTATGTTAAGGGACACTCTGCACTTCCTACGGTGCGCTTGTTGGGACAGGTTTGGGCTACCGCCAAGCGAGCCTTGGGTGTGGACCAACTAACTCGTTACACTCCTTTGTGGCAAAATGGCATGCTGCCGGAGCTTCTTCCCCTCCAGGGTACGGTGGACTGGACCCGTAATGGGGTTGTATCAGTCTCTCAGTTGTATCCTGTGGGGGAATTGTGTTCGTTTGAGCATCTGGTCTCCACCTTTGGGCTTTCTCGCAGGTGCCAGTTTCAGTTCCTCCAGGTGCAACATGCTCTGAGGGCACAGTTTGGGCAGGACCCCCCTAAGTTCTCATCTACTCCGACATTGGATGCGGTGTTATTAGCTACTCGCACCAAGGGAGTGATCTCCTTTCTGTACAGTCACCTCCTCCGTAAGTCTGATGTTTTTAACCCATTGAAGTGCAGGGAGGGGTGGGAGTCAGACCTGGGAGATATGTCAGATGAGGATTGGGAAGATGTCCTTCAGGGTGTTGAACAGGTGTCATTGTCGCCCACGCATAGGCTGACGCAATTGTTCATTGTCCATAGAATTTACAGAACCCCAGAATTTCTGTTCCGTATTGGGTACAGAGCTGACCCAAATTGTCCGAAGTGTGGCCACCATCAGGGTTCTTTAATCCATCTCCTTTGGAGATGCCCCAAACTAGTAAGATATTGGGGTAAGGTTCTAGAGGTCACTAACGTTGTCTTTGAATCCTCCTTGAATAAGACCCCACGGGTTTGCCTTCTTGGTTTGCTGGAGGCACCGGAGATGACTCCTCATACATCGCTTGCTATAAAGAGGGCCCTGTTTACTGCGTCCAGGTTGGTGGTGCGGAAGTGGGTTTCCTCCTCCCCCCCACACTGGAGCTATGGCTGGAAGAACTGGACAGAATGGTAGAGTTTACATAGTCACATGGTCACATATAAGCAGAGAGGGAGCCTGAACAAATTTGAGAAATTTTGGGCCACATGGCAGTCTTACAGAGGAAGGGAGGCACGTGGGAGCACGGGTGAGATGTCCTGAGGCTGGGCTTGTGTATATGGGGTATATCTGTGATGGATACTGGGATTGGGCCGAATGTCTAGAATCATCTGTAAGACTGAGCTGGCCGGATATTTGGGTGGAAAGATCCATGGTGGACGGCTAAATGCGATGCTATTGTATGTGCGCATATTGTATGCACGCCTCTGTATTGTCTTATTGTTTTTTTTGGTTTTTTGGGGGGGTTTGCTTTACCTTGGTTTGAAGCTCATATTGAAGTGTATTTTCTTTCATTTTAATAAGTCTCTGTAACGTACTGACATTTGACTTTATACAAGTGTGGATTGTTTTTTGTTTGAAAATGTTCAATAAAAAAATTATCTGATTTAAAAAAAAAGATATCTTGTGTATACAAGAAACACATTTTAAGAAGGGGGCGCACACAGAGATAAGTAATAAATACTACACTAAATGGTATCACAGCATAAATCCAGAAAGTAAAGCTTAATACATAAAACATAAAAATACATAAATACATAAAAACGCACTAGTGGAATAAATAGACACAGTAATAGACAACTGTGGGAGATATATTTTTTTGAAATTTTTGTACTGTAATGATTTGTATTCAATGGTGAATATGTATGCACCAAATAAGGGACAACATAATTTTTGTATAAAGATATTGAATAAGTTTGAACAATATGGAGTAGGCACGAAAATGGTGATGGGAGATATGAATTTAACGTTTGACACAGAATTAGATACTACAAGCAAGCTACCCTTACCGGTAAAGGGGTTAAATAAACTTAGAACTAAAATGGATAAATTGGGGCTGGTGGACAGCTGGCGTATATTAAACCCCACAAAGAGAGATTTTACCTTATTTTCTACAGTACATACATCATATAGTAGGATAGATCATATCTGGATAGATCAGAAAATCTTAGATAATGACCCAGAGACTGAAATAGGTTCAATCATTTGGTCAGACCATGCATCAGTAATATTGACTTTTAAGACAGAAAGTAGATGCAGAGGGAAAGGAACATGGAGATTAAACGATAATCTCTTAGAGAATACAGCATGCCATGAAGAAGTAACTTCCTCAATAAAGTATTTTATAAATGATCATAAAAAAAGACACTACGTCAATCCCCATACAATGGGAGGCATTAAAATGTGTTATTAGAGGTATTCTAGTTAAACATGGATCTAGATTAAAAAAAGAGAAGGCAAGCAAGCTGAAGGACCTTTTTAGCAAATTGAGTGAGTTGGAGACCATGAATAAAGAGAATGTTACCAATATAAAAAACTCTTCTCAATTATATGAGGTGAGAAGGTACATACGCCAAGTTCTGGACCAACAAACACAAATTGCTAGGGATAAAAGTAAAAAATATTTCTATGAAGAAGGGGATAAATGCGGAAAGCTGCTTGCTAGGAAAATTCACCCCAGAAACCCCAAAACAAATATAATACGAATTAAGGATGCAAATGGGAATATCCCCCGGCCTCGATAACAGAAACATTCAGAAAATACTACGCATCTCTTTACTCAATACGAGGCAGATATGCAGATATGTCTCCAGATAGATTTAAGAGTAAAATTCGGAGTTATATAAAAGATGCGAATATGCCAGCATTGAGTAGGGATGATGGGGAAAAATTAAACCTAACAATCACAGAAAATTAAATGAAAGAGGCATTCGCCTCCCTTCAGGTCAGTAAGGCCCCCGGGCCGGACGGCTTCTCAGCTAGATACTATAAACAATTTGAGGAAATACTAAGACCCTTCTTCACTGATGTATGTAACGCAGTCTCAGAAATATGTCCCTTCCCCACACAGACACTAGAGGCTCATATATCTCTACTACCCAAACCGGGGAAAGATCTTACAGAATGTGGACACTATCGCCCCATCTCCCTAATAAATATAGATCTTAAAATATATGCAAGAATTTTGGCTTCAAGATTAAAAAAACTCCTGCCCAAAAATATTCATAAGGATCAAACTGGATTTGTCCAGGGGAGGGAGGCCAGAGATAGTACAACCAGGGTTATTAACCTAATAGGATTAGCACAGAAAGAGAAACAAGCAATGTGCCTACTATCAGCTGATGCCGAGAAAGCATTTGATAGAGTCAATTGGTCCTTCCTTAGGGAATCACTTATCCAGGCAGGTGTAGGAGAGCAATGTATATCAAAGGTAATGGCCCTATATGCACAACCAACTGCAAAAGTAAGGGTTAATGGGGAAATATCAAATTATTTTCATATATTCAACGGCACCCGACAGGGATGCCCACTATCACCTTTGTTATATGTAAGAGTGATGGAGCAATTAGCAAATACCATCAGACAAAACCCCTCGATTAAGGGTATATCCGCTAATGCACAACAACATAAACTTGCACTATACGCGAATGACCTCCTCTTATTTATAACTTCCCCACAGGTGACGATACCAAATATTCTTATGGAATTGACGAAATATGGTGATCTGAGCAATTTCCATATTAATATTTCAAAGTCTGAATTCCTAAATATATCTTTATCAGAGGAAGGACAATCTTGTATAAAGGAAAGCCACTCATTTAGATGGAAAGCCAAGTATATAGTATATTTGAGTATAAATATCCCTAAAGATCTGAATACGCTATATGCCATAAATTTGGGAGAGTGGATAGTAAAGATTTTTTTCCCAGTCTCAAACATGGAGCAATATGAAAGTGTCGTGGATTGGGAGGGTCAATGTACTCAAAATGGATGTTTTACCCAAAATACTATATAGGTTCCAAACAGTACCCATCCAGCTCCCAAGATCTTTTTTTCAAAAACTTAAAAACGGCAACAATAAAATTTATATGGGCTAATAAAATCCCACGGATTAGCTTTAAGGTGTTAACTAGATCAAAACAAAAAGGAGGCCTAGGAATACCGGACTTCACCTTATACCATAAAAATTTGCACCCATACCAATTGGACACCCCGGTCCATATTGAACTGAAGCCGCACGCCACCCCCACCTCAATACCATCCTACCCCACACAGCCCCCACTTAACCAAACTAATACTAAAAAAGTTCTGAACAACACAGAACCACCCATCCCCCACCCCCCAGGAGAGCGCTGTCATACAGGACTTGAATCCTTAATTTTTCTATATGCTTCGGCTCGACTGAGCCAAGGTGAAAACTGAAGCTGGCCGACAGCCTGCTACTGGCTGCTGGGCAGAGCCAGATGTCATCTTATGGCTCGCTCCGGCCACTTGCGGAGACAGATCAGCGTTCCTGGTTACCAGGTAACCAGGGACGCTGATCTGTCATTACTTTCCCGGACGCTCCGGGAGTCTCCCGCTATTAGATATTGGCTCCCGGCCGCCCGGGAGAGAGACACTTGAACTAGACACTAGACACTAGACAATGAAAGTCTAATGGCCCACAAGGGAAGGCTCACCTGGGTTCAAGACATAGCATCAAAGAGAGCACGATTTGTCGTAAAAACCGATATGCTATGTGAATCATCAACTGGCTACCTTTGAATTCAGTGCTTTACACTGGAAAAGGAACCAAATTTGATCCAAAATACAGCAGCTATGGAATGGCAACATTTTCCATTCTTTCTCTCATTGAGCCATTGCTGAATCAGGGCTATTGTGTAACAACGGACAACTTTTACACATCTCCAGAACTTTATGAGTTTCTTTTGCAACACAAAACAGATGTCTATGGAACCGTTAGGGCTAACCGACGTGACATGCCGTCAGTGTTTGACAATAAGAAGCTGAAGGCTAGAGAAATGGTTGCCTGGCAGAAATGCAAAATGATGGCACTGCAATGGCACGACAAAAAAGATGTGTGCCTAATGAGTACAGTACATAATGCCTCCACTGCTATGGTACGCATGAAAGGTGTGAGAGAAGTCATGACGCCACAAGTAGTAATAGACTACAATAACACCATGGAAGGTGTCGACAGAGCCGACCAAGCAATGACATTCTACCCGGCAATGCGGAAACACCAAAAGAAGTACTATAAGAAGATCTTCAGGCATCTTCTTGAGCAGTGCTTGTGGAATGCCTACGTTCTGCTCAAAAAACAGAGTGACAAGCCTGTGATTCATTCAGACTTCATTTGGAAACTTGCCAAACAAATCTACTTGAACCATCAAACGCCATCAGTAAATAGATCTGGACATTGTGCTGTTGGCGTTGTCGAGCCAGAACGCCTGACTGGTCGTCACTTCATGGACCACATCCCACCAACCGAAAAAAAGTCAGCACCTACAAGGATGTGCGTGGTTTGTTGCTCGAAGCGCGATGACAGTGGAAAAAAAAATCCGAAAAGAAACCAGGTTCCATTGTCCTGATTGTGACGTTGGACTTTGTGCTCTCCCATGTTTCAAAGTCTATCATACCCGGGATGTTTACTAAAGTAATATTGCACCCTTGTTTGGACAGATGTCAGTGTTTTTGGTTTGAATACATTATTTCATTAAATGTAGTATTATTATATTATTATTTTGTGTAATTATTTCTAATTATTTGTTATATTATAATTTATGATTTCGTGTTTCAAACTTTATCATACCTGGGATGTCTACTGGACTCTTGTTTGGACAGATTTAGGTGAGTTATTCCTAAGATTTACTAAGAATTACAGGCCTACAATATAAAACAACATATTTCCATGAAAAACAATGTACCGCTTTGACATGCTAAAATACTGTATAATCAGACCGCCAGGGAGGTTAATAGAGGGAGGGGGAAATCTTGGTTTGGTGCAGGAGGAGGTTTTTGCTGGGGCAGAGGGTTGATTTATTTTCCTAGAGGGGAGGTAAAAAGGAAGTTATGAGGATGTCTGAATTGGCGCTGATGGAGTTGCCTGCATATTGTCATGATCGCTGGTTTGTTGCCTGCATATTATTAGCTTTGCATGTCCACATATCATCACTATTGCCCATATTGTCACATACATACAATACATATATTTATATAATAACATGATTATTTACACAACATTCAGATAAAGAACATTAGTGCCTTCATTTTTTGTCTGCATATTTTTAGTACTTATTTAATTTCATGATTATGGAAAATAGTTTTGGTGTAACATAAAGCAGGAGGTAGGGGCATTAAAAAAAATTATCTGTCCCGAGTGTCAAATATGCTAGGTACACCACTGCAACTAGGGATGATCTTTGTGTTCAGGTCGGCCATGAGTTTGATCCAAACCGAAGCTGTTCACAGTTCTCTGAATGGGCAAATGATTTAGCCAGTTCATCCGTCTGCTGAACCTCCATCTGTGCCCTACATGTGTAGCATGAAAAGTTTAAACTCTTAAACTTTTTTTCAATATTGAGCCAAGATTAAATAAATATACATTGCCCAGCAAATTAGTTCTGTAAATGTTTGTCCAAGCACTTACAGTCATCATGTTTCCAAACAGCTGGCTCCAGCTATCTCAGCTCAGCTTCCCTGAACTACCTGTCTAGTACAAGATCACAAGGGGCCTCACAGTCACCAGCAGCCATCCATCTACTAGTTTGGAGATTGGCAAAGAAAGGAGAAAGGAGGAGTGGGAAGCAGGGGAGTGGTTTGCCTTGGAGGCACACAAGGGTGGGTGCATAGGATCCTGCAAGGGAAATGAGCCACCATAAGGGTTTGTTCACACCATTTCCAGACCAGATCTGGATGCGTTTCTGCATATGCATTTCAGCACATTTTTTAAGCATTTTTTGATGCGTTCTAGTGCAGTTTAAAAAAATTGGTTTTGCTTGTGTTTAAATTGTGTTGTAGTGCATTCTGGTGTATTTACATGTGTTTTTGTGCGTTCCAGTGTGAAAAAAAGCATGCTGTTGTACTTTTTTTTTAAAAAGCTCTGAAACTGAACACAATGGTGTGAACTTGTCTCATTTAAGTGTGGATTTTAATTGGAATTACTGTGTATGCAATTTTGGTGCAGATAAAAAAGTTCTGGTCTGAAGATGGTGTGAACCAGCCCTAAGGGGCGGTTCAGGCTGGTTCACACCATCTGCATTCGGCCTGCACTGGCAATATTTTCTAGCACAGCCCGAATGCAAGACAAGGCAATTTGCCTTGTCATGGATGGGCTGGGTTCACATCATTGTGTTCCGGAACAGCATGCACTACTTATTTTAATCGCACCACAACGCGTGGTATTGCGGTACTGCATGTTGTGGCATGATCGATCGAGGTGTGTTTGGGGTGCCATTCAAATGAATGGCAACGCAACACACCTGCAGCACTGTTAAAGCACAGTAGGTGCATTGCCTGGTACCATGTGTTAATCACATGGAACTATGTGATTAATGCATGGACCCAGGGTGAATAGGCCCTAAAACAGGATATCAGGGCTATAGTGCCCAGGGGACTAGCTGATTCTGCAGAGCAGCACAGTGGGATCGTGGGTAGCGTGTCTGCCTTGCAGCACTGGGGTTCCCTGATTTCAAACCCATCCAGGTCACTATCTGCAAGGAATTTGCATGTTCTCCCTGTGCTTGCGTGGGTTTCCTAAGGGTACTCTGGTTTCCTCCCACACTCCAAAGACATGCTGATAGGATAATTGGCTCCTGTCTAAATTGGACCTGTATGTATGCATGTGAGACAGGGACCTTAGATCATATGCTCCTTGAGGACAGGGATTGATGTGAATGTGCACTATATAAAGGGCTTTGTAAATTGCCGGCGCTATATAAATAGCTCTAATAAATAAATTAAAACGTTTAAACCTTAAGCAGCATTAATTGTAAGTGATTTAATCATCAATTTTTACTTTAACATCACAATAATTCAGAACTTTCTCAAATGTGAGACATGACCTTGGATGCGAGATATGACCTCATCTTCTTCCGGAAGAAGAACTTTTTCAGTTCCATGAATTCTGAATACTGTATGTATATTAGCGCTTGCATCATGTATCATCTTATAAGAATTAGATATAATAACGTATAATGTTCAATGCGATGTCTGTGCAAATAACAGAAGTGTTTTTGTTCAGTTTGTTTTATGTAATTAATCAAATCACTCATCAAATAACAAATTTATTTAAAAATTCGAGAACGCAATAGGTCAGTGGTGAGGCAGGAAAATGTCAGATCCCGCACAGTGCATTGGGCAGCAGGCTGCATGAACGATTTGATTTATAGGGATAATAATAAAAAAAATTCCATTAGGTTCTGATTGAGAGGCAGCATTGACGCAGGCAGCGCTGACGTTAGCACAGGCTGCAGAGAGAGGGGAGGTAGACCCAGCACAGCACAAGTACTAATCAGGATCGCAGAAGAGGTACCGTATCACAGCTCTCATCCTTCCAACTTCTGCTTCTGGAAACCTAGAATAATGCAGAAAATGTCAAAATCACTCTAGTTTGCTCTAGAAAATGTCAAAATCACTCTAATCAAAATCACATATTCTAGTTTGCTTAGCATTTAAGCCATTAAACAGCTGGACAGAAATTTCTCCCACATCCAGATGGCAAATGAGTTAAATGAATTGCATATAAATGAACCGATGTTATGTGCTAGCTATACACAGTGCCTACGTAATAAAACCCTTTGACATGTCTGTAAGTTCTAATTATATGTATGGAACCTTTATTTGGATTCATATACGTGAATTTGCATCATCTGAAAGTGACTCTGGCAGCATGTGCAAGAGCACAGAAGCTAGCACAGCCTGTTAAGAGCTGTGTGTGTCTGATCTGGATTTAGCTTTGGACTGCCGGTAGATGGATAACACTTGACATGCTGATAAGGGTCCAGGCTGCTTACGTCTGTGCTTCATTAACATCTCAATGAATCGCAGTAGCGGCTGCCGTGGCAATAGCGCAGCTGACGTCATTGGATCCTGTTGGATGTGAGACATGCCCTCAGCTTCTTCTACAAGAAGAACTCTAACTTCCTCAGGAACGTCAGTCTCTTAACTGGGACAGCACAAGACGAGCACAGCTGACTTTTCTCATTGTTCTTCTTGATGAACATATATCCAGTACTTATGATGCTGTCTTTTAGGATCTTAGGCTATTTAGCGGTCATTCAAGCTCATCCATTTGACAGATGAAGACAATGAGAGCTCCATCACTTCTGCAGGTAACTGTGACTTTGTGTGTGGACAGAACTGTGTATTTGGTTGTTGCAGGAAAGGGGAATTTTATTAACAAAGTAGCTCCAAATGAACCAGCTATGTGCTTGTATTTCTGTGAAACCCTGGCTGCTGCTTTGCTTGTTATTATAGCCTGATGGAATTATTATGTCATTTAAAAATAATAGGGTAAACTTACCAACTGTCCAAGAATTAAACTTATTTGATAGAATTATTTCCCCACACAGGAAAGAGCTCAGTGTTTGCCTTGGCTGAAAGGAGAACCAGTGCCAATGTGGTATATCCAGCTTGAAGCACAGAAGCTGCACATGGTACCACATCCAGGAAGACCATAACAATGTATTACAGTGGCATCTGCTCCTCACAGTGCTGCTCTGAACTTTGGCCAGGCAACTTTGGAACAGGAAATGGCATCCAATCACCTTTCTGTCCTACCCTGGGTTTATTAAGCAGAGAGAACCTTGAAATGAATTATTCTGAGCAAGGCACATGACCCATTTCCAGGAATTTTATCCGAAAAGCTGAGGAATTTGATTACCATGATCTGTATGTATAACCTGTCCTCCAGGTTTCAATGACAGTAATTGAAATCTCTGTGGTTTCCACTACATGCCTTCCTATGCCCCCCCTCCACCTTCTTGCAACCTGCTGGTAGCTGGAGCGGGGAAAAACACGGAATAAAAGAGAACCGAGTATTGCATTGATGGAATTGTGATTTGTAGAATTTCTCCTCTTAGTCCCTGCCTCCTACTTGCTCTCTAGCCACTCCAAAGTCTCTCTCTCCCCATAGCAAAGCATTTTCTTTTTTATCTCTCACTACTCAATCAGTTCTTCATCCCCTGAACACCACCAAGACAATATCACATCTACACCCTGCAGATGTCGAAAAGAAGGAAAACAAGCGATAGTGAGTCTAACATTGCCCAAGCTGTGTCCCCAACAAGGCTTGAGAGAGCAGATCAAGGTAAGAAGGATGTTGCCTGAAGGGGTTTGAAGGGTAAGGCTGTGGACAAGATCACCTTGAGAAATGGGCACACATTAATTTGTGTCGAGTGTTGTGCTTTCAAACTGTTGTGTTGCTGGTACATGGTTTTCCTTATTACGTTGAAAGAAATGGGTGGGTGGGATTGGGGGCCTTACAGGTAATTCCCACTGATATTACCAGTTAAAAAGTCCTAAGGAGACTAAAAATTGTACATTCTATCACTGAAATGAATTAAATGATGTGCTGCCTTTATGACGTCAGCTGCTCTTATTTTTATATATAAGGTGTCTCTTGTTATTGCTTACTCAGAAAATTGTTATATACAAACCTAGAAATATATGTTTGACTGTACATGTGTTATTGATTTGGTGTGG
>NW_017306564.1:1480312-1485962 GCF_000935625.1 Nanorana parkeri
TTGCTGACAAATTGCAAAGTGTTAGTGTGTCCATTTTCCACAATTCTAATTTGCTTACAGGATGACATCGGAATAACTGTTTAAGAGCTTTTATATCAATGTCATTTTTAAATTACCTGAATATGGCTCATGGCAGTCGTCATTTTTAGTTTACTTGCATTACCTGCCTTTGTTTTATGAATACACATACAGTTGATTAAGCAGGTGAGATACGTTTTATAGAATTGTTTGGTTATTAGGATAACTGCTTGTTACATAATGCATGGAATGCTCAAGGTAATTTACGCAAGGCTGTACGTTTAGCAATAGACACTAAATCCTTATAATCAACAACTCAGGTAACAGGTTTTTACAAGAAGGGATACCCTTTAATAATGCTAAATAGAAGGGCCTTTTTGGTAAACCCGACAAACGGGTAAGCTGTAATATATTAAAGCAGTTCTCCGGGCAAAAATAACACGATAAAAAAAAAATAGCCAGTTAAAAGATAAGATAGCCAAACCGGCTTTTGCTGCAATATCTACCTTCAATCCAGAGCTGTCCGCCGCAGTACTGCTTTTAGTTTTTGACTGGAGTTCTGCTTTAATATATTACAGCTTACCATTTTAGGGGTTTTCCCTGCTGTACTTTATTTCTGCCTCTAGATGCCCTCGTCTGATAGCCAACATCTTTTAACCCTTTCCTCTGAGCACAGGCCATTCTGGAGCTGTCTCAACTTGTGATTGGACAGTGAAAGTACAAGAAGCACAGTGATGAACTCTTCTCTCTGTCACTCTGCTTTCTCCTCCTATCAGCATGCTTCTTGTTAGCACATGAAGAGATTGACTCCTTGTACTGCTTCTTTCTCTCACACTCCAGCTATAATGTACAGGGACTACAAGAGGCTGATACCAAGTTAAATTTAGATGCACATGCAGCTTGCATTTTAAAAGTTTATTTGAGGCTGTAATAATACAGAGCTGCATTGTGTGACTTTTATATTTGCCTAGAGCCCAGCTTTAATTATTCTCTTGACCAGATGTGATGCTCCACTGAGCCAGAGTAACACCCCACCAGTAATATCTCAACCCACTGAAGACCACCTCCATCCAAAATCAGAATTTTAGTTTTGTATGGCTGCTTCCTTCTTTTATGTCTTGAAGGCTTGAATGACCAGAAAACAGCATTAGACTTCCCAGAGCCACTATACTGCTGCAGCCATTACAACACCAAATCCTATATTGTCACAATCTTCTAATGTATGCTCCTTAATAGACTGTGCAGTAATTTATATAACATTGTGCTTCTTTGGTGTCTTCTCCTTCTTGGCTGCAGCTCTCCACTTACAACATTAATGAGTCACGTGGAATACTCTGCAAAATAAAGCTTCACCTCCATCCGAACACTTAGAGCTTATTTGCACCATGTCCATTAAGCTGCATTTTTCTGTACACCAACATTTTTTTTTTGTGGTGGTGTCCAGAAACATGCAGCTCAACAGACATGATGTGAACAAGCCCTTAAGCTTCCTCAAGCCCCAACAATTTCTCAGTTTATCCAATTAGAATGGCCAGCTTTGAAGTTGGTCTAAGGTTGCTTCATGGAGAAAGAAACGTAGGGGTCTATTCACAAAGCAGCCGAAAGATCTAGCCGTAGCTTCGGCCGATCTTTCGGCTAGCTTCGGCCCCAGGACCCCTTCAGTTCAGTAGAACCGAAGGGGTGCTGTACGGGCTATTCACTATAGCCCGTACAGCTCCCCGAACGTGGCCGAGCGGCTCAGTCGAGCCGAACGCATATGCCTCGGCTCGGCTGAGCAGCACTGAAAGCCGAAGCTGGCTGAGCGGCCGTCCACTGGCCGGCCGACAGCCTGCTTCTGACAGCTGGGCGGAGCCAGCTGGTTACCAGCTAACTGGTTATCAGCTAACCAGGGACACTGATCTCCAGACAGCCTAACTCTCCCTGGCTCTCCGGGAGTCTCCCGCTCCCGGCCGCCAAGGAGAGATAGACTGCTTTTTCTTTAAATGTTGGCCATAGGAATGCATTGCTAGATTCCTATTGGCTATTTCAATATGCAATAGCCAATAGCAAACTAGCATTGCACCCGCCCTCTGCTGCAGTTCTCCATCAGGTCCACCAGCAGCAGAGGGATAATGTCTCAGTATCTGTGATTGGCGCTGCGGCGATGTCAGCTTCCTGGCGGGCTCGGCACGTGGAGCTGCCAACACGCCCGAGCCCATCAATAGTCCTCACATCACCCGACCATTCACACTAGTGTTACATGGATGCCAAAAGTGGCAGCCAGGGGCGGGGGGAAGGCGGGGGAAGAGGCAGAGCTGGAGGGTGGGCTAAGTTGCTGCAACATGGGCCTCTGGGTTGCCACCTGGGCTAAATGTTGCCAGTAAACCCATGCTGTATTCCACAACTGCCAGACGCCGAGAGCTGATTAAATTGCGAATGGCATCGGCGCCCGGCCGTTGCGGTATGCAGGATTGTGGGCGGCGGTGAACTACATGTCGCAACCGCGGGGTGCCGATGCCATCCGCAATTAAATCAGCTCATCGGTGCCCAGCGGTTGCGACATGCAATGAAAATTATTAGTGCCCCCCCAGATTTGACTGTTGTATCTTATGTGCCCCCCCTATATATTGTTCCTAGAGTCGCCACTGACTGTGTATGTCCATGTGAATGAGGCCTAACAAGGATAATGTCCTCAGTGGCAATTAACTTCCAGCAAGCAGTTTATTCAACCAAGCAGTGCCTGCCTCTAGCAGCAATATCAATATGGATGAATTTGACCTTTAATGCGTCAGTGCAGGTACTAAGTGGTGACAAATAGTGGATGAAGACTTCGACTGGCAAAAGAGGTCACCTTTCCTTGCTTTCTTGCTTGTTTTTGTGTGAGTATAGCATCTATTACTAGTAAAATGTTTTCAGTGTGCTGCTGAAAGGTAGCTTAAAGTGTAAGTATGCCATGTTAGGTGCAGTGGTCCATTTTTTTTTTGTTTAGAAAAACCGAAAGCTTGTTTTTTTCCCTCATAAAGACATAATGAGGAAGAAACCCTACTTTGGTTGTGTATAGATTGACCCCTTAGTGGTTAGGCTATTTTAGCAACACTTCTTAGGAACATCTGTAATATCTAGCAATACCAAAAAACAATGCAATTTTTGCACGGTCTGTGAAACTGGACAGATTTCTATCACTTTTACATTGTCAAAGTCATGTGTCAATGCTTATGTACTCATTGCATATCCCAAATAAGTAATTTTCTCCTTCACAAGCTGATATTTGCTTTTTGCTTGGTTTTGAGTTTTTATGGATCTAATCTCTCAAACATCATATGCAGGGCTTGAAAAATCCACTCGTCTGCTCGTCTGTGACGAGTGGACTGTGGAGCACGACGAGCAGCTTGTAATTACACGGCCGGCCGGGAGCTTTACATTCAAGCGATCGCTTGTATTAGCAGCTGTCACTCCCGTTGCCTCTCCCGAGATCCGCTGTGCCCGATGCGGCCAGGACCGGCACGGCTCTGTGACAGGAGATCAAAGGGAGGTCAGCATATGGTCTCCCTTTGATCTCCTCTCAGTCCCCGAATGCAGGAAGTGATGTATATTACATCACTTCCTGCATTCAGTGTCACTCTCCAGCTGCAGAAGCTGATGAAGCCGATCTCTGCTTCATCAGCTTCTCTGGGGGTCCCTAGGTGACATTTGGGGTCTTGGAGACCCCTGATGTCTCCATAAAGAGCATATTAGATATGCTCTTTATGGAGACAGATATTACGTGCGAAAACGACGATTGTACCTATTGTGCCGCACGTTACATATCGCCGCAAACGTCGGAGTGAGAGCAATAATTTTAGGGCCATTAATCACTGATAACCCTAAACTGATGAGCTGTAAAAGTGTTTTAAGCGTCGCCTATGGGTCTATGGGCGTTTTTTGCGATTTTGCGGACGCACGCAATTTTAAGGCTTGAAATGTTTGGTGTCTATTTACCCAACGTGATCCCGACTTTTATTTTTTACCAAAAATATTGGTAAGAATAAATGTTTTATAACAGAACGTAGGGAAACTTTTTTTTTTTTTTTACATTTACGGTACTTTTTTCATTATATAGTTAAAAAAATAACCCCCCTTCAAAAGAAAGCTCTATCTGTCCCCAAAAATGTTTAATTCCACCCATTACATACAAATGCTAAAATAAAATGTAGTTGACTACATTTACAGTACTTACTCTACTCTAGTTACTTTTGTCTTTATCTAACTTTGTTTCACTTTTTACAAGATGAGCATAACATTTCAATGGTATTTCTATTTAGGAGTTCACGTTGTCTAATTTTCAAAAACACCATCATAGTGGTTCCATCATATTTAAAGCTAAATACTAAATATTAACTAAGTGTTAACCTGTTTATACTCTGAAAAATCAGAAAACAGAGTTTGAAATAGATTTTTTGGAAAACAAGTACACACAAAAGCAAAGTATTGAAAATCGCAATATTTTGGTGAATAAATGGAGTTACACTTAAATGTGTCAAACGCAGTTGGTAAAACATTGAGCATAACAAATGTATCTTGCTTTCTGTGTAGAACAACATTTGGCATCTGCTTATAATATTGTTAGTCCATTGACATCATATTGTAAGTTACTGTCACCAAGGTAGTGAAGCTCGTTGTCAAGGAAACCTCAAGGCTATGCTGCAGTATACACAGCTTCACATAGTTGACAGCTGCAGAAGAAATCTCATAGTATTACATTTTGAACAGAGAGTTTCAAGCATGTCTTCACTAACTCTTTGGCTTATTCACACACAAAGCATGAGCAGAATTTGCAAAATACGTGTTTACAAATATACGCAAAATATGCATCTTTGTAAATACGTATATATGCATGCATCTGCACATACTGACGCGTATATATGGACATTACTGTGTTTCACTTGCATTTATCACTTGTTTGCCTAATGAAAAGGATCCTGTGAGACCCCGAAACGTTGTGTAGAGTGTTCTATTTGCAACTAGTACGTTAATAAACACGTACTGAACATGCTTTGGAGTGCCGGTGTCCATCCTTTACTGATATTTTGTTGGAAGCCACCCGCTGACACCTGCTGCACCCACCCTCCATTTTTGGAGCAGTGGCTCTGAGTGCGATGGGTACACGGACTGCATATACGCGCGTACACACACATTTACATGCGCACATGCGTAAAATGCGGATGTACCTCTGTTCCAGTTTTTGTGTGGATTTGTACGCAATGCAAAAAACATAACCCCATACGCAGCTTTGTGTGGGGGGCCATGTATTTTCATGTGGTGTGTACAGAATTTAACTTTTCTCACTGCAGTGGTGAATGATTTTCTCACAGTATTATTGTGTTTTACATTTGTAAGAAAAGTTATGTGGACCCTCTGGAAATAGCAGGCTGGCTATTGTACCTAAGATAGCAGTGAGGAGAACAGAGTCTCCTGAGTGTCTCCTCGATCTCTCCATCTGTTACATCCACTGCAGCTATTCAATCAAAGACTGTCAGTCCATTTTGATGATTTTACATACTGCCTTATTTGTGAGTATATTTTTGTTTACTCTTTTATTGAATAAAAAGTTTTTACCTCCACCAGGAAAGGCGCCCGGTTGTTTTTTGTTTTTCTATATAGCCTTCTGTACTCT
>NW_017306564.1:1485993-1492001 GCF_000935625.1 Nanorana parkeri
AATGTCTAATCAATTTTTATTTTTATTTAATTTACATTTTTTTCACTTAACTTTATTGCTATTGGACAGGAGATAACAAGCCCCTCTGTGATAGCATATGGAGGTGACAGGTTCTCTTTACTGAACCTGTCACCTCCAATACAGGAATTCCAGCACAGCACTGTGCTGGAACTCCTGTAACAGCTGAGAGGAAGGGCTGCGAGTGCAGCTCTCCTCTCACTGTCTCCTGAGAAAGGTAGCCGGTGGGGGGAGGGGGGGTTCGAAGGAGCGGGTGAGAACTGCATGAGGTGGCGCGGGGCCCAGGAACCTGATGTCGCTCACCTCATCAAAAGGATCCCTGCCGCTCCTCTGCTCCCTGGTGGCAAATTCGCCTCTTCATACCGGCGCTGAAAGGCAGCTCTGATCACACCTTTCACTCCTCCAGGCCGCTCTGAAGCTGAGAGGTGTGATCGTCGCCGCCGTCTTAAAGGAGGCCCCCTCCCAGTACGCATCTTTCCACCGGCGCCACCAGGCAGTTGCTTGACCTGTCTGTAGGGTAGCACCGCCTCTGTGCGCAGTGAAGGGTTCTGGCTTCTGGCTGGTCTTCCTGGCGCTGGTCGGTGTATTGCATTTTTTGGCTATTGTACCTGCCCACTGAGCAGAGGAGGGGACCTGAGAGAGTAAGTTCTCTCTCACGTCCACTCCTTTGCTCAGTGGGTGTAGTTTCAATAGCCAGCCTGCTATTGCAATTTGAAATAGCCAATAGCAGGCTGGCCATTTCTCCCGGCTGCTTACATCCACCTGTCGGCTGCAGAAGCTACCCGGCAGGGGAATGGGGCTGTGTGGGGGGAAAATGCAGGGCACCATGGGGGGGAAGGGGGGGTGCTGCTGCTTGAGAGTTACTATTAACTCTCAAGCAACCAGCAACTACAGTTGTCTGACACCTACAAATCCATGTGGGTGCCGGGTAACTGGGGGTATAATGTGGTATTTATCAGAGAGGATCAAAATTTATAAAAATAAAATAAATTACTGTTTGCCCAAAAAACAGACTGTAGCTCTTGCCTCCAGCATATGTATATCATAGAGGTGGGTTCAAATGATTGTTTAGGTGAGAAGATGCAAATGTCAAGTGTTGTTGTAGAATAAGTAAGTGAAAGCAAATCATTGTATTCAGAAAAATAATCCAAAGAGCAGAGTGTAAAGTATTGTATTGTACTCTTTTACCTGATACAGGTAATAGTCAAGCAACAGCATGAAGTAAGAAGAGATTTCACTAACGCTTATACAGAAATAAAATAATCAGAGCATTGGCTATTCATTGGTCAAATGCAAGTGCAAGACTTTGCCCAATCACGGCACAGTTCTCTGTAAGAGCCATGATTGGGCAAAGTAATGATGACTTTGCCCAATCATAGCTCACAGCTAAGTCCCAGCACCACACTATATAAGGCTGCTTAAATGGCAGCCTTATGTAGTGTGTTGCTGGAGTTAAAAAGAGAGAAATTCTATATCAGTCTATTATTGCAGTCAGTCTATTATAGCAGTCTATTGCAATCCGCATCATGTCTTAAAGGCCAACAAGTAGATGCAGATGCTCCCATGCAGCTATAAGAGGGCAAGCAGCCTCTGTGTCCACAGGCACAAGTGGTGGTCGTGGACACAGTCCGTCCTGTGTCCACGGCCTGCTGGCCGTGTTCTTCAGCCACAACATACAGAAGAGGTGGTGGAATGGATAACTAAGCCATCCTCATCCTCATCATCCTCTGTCACCCGGGCTTATACTAGTTCGCATTCCATCAAAGTTGCCAAAGTGGCCTATTCTGCCTCCTTGTCTACAGCTACTCCTTCCGTAGCCCCACCATCATTCACGGAGGAGTCAGCGGAATTATTTGAACATAGTGTCAGTCACATGCTGCTGGAGGATGCACAGCAATTACAATGCTCTGAATATTAGTTCTGAGGTTGAGAAAGGGAGTAGCATCAGCCTAGAGAGAGGGTGTGCCAATGAAGGATAACAAATTGGCAGTCATGCTCCCCCAGCCGCAGCATACTGCCAGGTTGGCTCCAGTGACGAGCACAGAGGGGAACTCGATGATGATGAGGTCACTGACTGTACTTGGGTGCCTGATAGAGCAGAGGAGGAAAGTGAGGAGGAGGCACAACCCAAATGAGGCAGGATGTCCTCCAGGGGCAACCATAAGAGCAGCCACCCTATTGCATCAAACGGCAGAGCTGCACAGGTGAGGGGCGCTGTTGTCTCCCAGCTCACTTCCAAGAACTCAGCTGTGTGGGAGTTTTTCAGCACATGTGCAGCAGACCACAGCATTGCTATTTGCAATCTCTGTCTCAAGAGGATCAAGCGTGGCAAAAACATCAGCCGCATGGGTACCACGTGCTTGAAAAGACACCTGACTACCTACCAAGCAGCCCGTTGGCAAGAGCACTAGAAAAAGGTGCACACGTCTTTCTCCTCATCTGTCATCTCTACCCCCACTATACATCATGTCATGTCAACAGCCTCCACTGAGATAGATGATGGTATAGCAATGGATGTCACAGGTCCTTTCTTGGCACATGTCCTCAATTTGGTGGTGCAGTGTTTCTTAAACATTTACCCAGGGCTGCAAGATCTTCTGAGGCAGGCCAGAAAAGTCTGTAGCCATTTTAGGCACTCATACCCAGCCAGTGTTGTGGCTAAAATTCAATGGGAATTCAACCTGCCCACAAAGCACCTGATTTGTGACATGTCTACCAGGTGGAACTCAACTTTGGCAATTATGCAATGGCTGCACATGCAGCAGATGGCCATCAACGAGTACCTGTGTGAGTATAGCACAAGGACAGGACCTTGGTTTTTTCCCCCACGCCAATGGCTGCTGAGAAATGTACTGTCACCATTTGAGGAGGCGACAAGGATGGTGAGCTGTGACAAAGCATGCATTATTGATACTTGACACTCTTGTGTTCCTGCTGGAGGATACTCTGCGTGGAATTATGGATAGGGCACGTGATTTTCATGCCTCCTCAAACTTACAGTGCATGGGCTCCCTTATTCTGCAAAGCCTGAGAAACGACCCGAGGATTCGTGATATCAAGGAGAGGGATCATTACTGATTGGGAACCCTTCTTGACCCACGTTACAAGCGTAAAGTTGAAGAGCTCATCCTGCCCTCACAGAGGAAGCACAGGATGAAACAACTTGGGGACGTGTTGAAGAGAAACTTGTGTAAGACCTTTTCAGACACTGGTAGGTTACCATTTCATGAAAGAGGTGTTTCTGAGGCTTCGGTTGGTCAAAGGAAGAGCGGTGGAGAAGGGGGCTGCTGCTGTTAGCTTTAGGCACCCATAGGCAGTATCTGCATCATATGGTGCAGGATTACCTAGGGGCAAGAGCAGACATAGAGAGCATTCCAACAGATGATCCACTGGCTTACTGGGTCTTGAAAACAGATCACTGGCCAGAACTTACCCAATATGCAATGGATCTACCGGGCTGCCCTGCATCCAGCCTGCTTTCCGAAAGGACATTCAGTGCTGCTGGAGGTTTTGTGACAGATAAAAGAGTGCGTCTGTCCACAGACTCCGTTGACCAGCTGACATTTATTAAAATTAATCAGTCCTGGATCAGCAGCAGTTATCGATCTCCTGATGCAGATGTAACCGATAAAATTTGTCGGGATCTGGGATCTAGGCATAGGCTGCCTAACTTTGTGGGTGATTATTCTATCTTTAAGTAATGTTTTTGGTTAAGTGCACCACCAACACCCATGGCCCAATTTTTCTGCACCTGCATGTGACAGGTGCATATAATTTCAATTTACAGTTCTTTTAATTTTTTTACAGCAGGGCCCATCCCTGCACTCACCAAGAGTAACTGTGAGGGGTTACAGTGTGCAGACAACACCAACACCCAAGGGCCAATTTTTTTTTGCACCTGTGTGACAGGTGCATATAATTTGAATTTTTTACATCAGGGCCCATTCCTGCACTTGCCAAGAATAACTATGAAGGGTTATGGTGTGAAGGCACCGCCAACACTAAAGGCCCAATTTCAAAGCATCTATTGTTACTTTCATCCAACGTCTGCAAAAGAGGCACCAGAATTTATCCCAAAAAAATCTCTAACCTTGTTCCGAGTGTCCTAAAATGTGGCCTCTTCATACAGGCTGCCTCCCCAAGCAGTTGTTTATAAGATTAAGGGAAAACCAATTACTGGCAATTTAAATGTCATTTTGTTTCTTTATAAATGTCACTTTTTGCTGGAACAGGTTCTATACATCGTACAGATGTGCCACTTTACAGGCAGTGTAAGGGGACCCCCCCCCCGGGCAGGATATTTAATGGAATTTTTCATTTTTATTGTTTCACTTTAAGCGATGTTAAAAACACAGCTCCTCTAAAAATGGTATTTTTTAAAAGTGTTTTTTTCATTGATACATGTCCCCCAGAGCAGTACCCAACTCCCCATACCCTTTTGTATGGCCAATAACTTGCATATAAGCCTTCAAAAAGAGGACATTTGATTTCTAGAGTTCTGGTCCCTGAGTCTAGTGGAATAAAGTTGTATCTGGACTATTTCAATTGGTGTGGCACTTCAATTGTTACATCTACTATGCTCACTGTTAAGCCAAGGATACTGTGGATAGCTGTCTATCTATTAGCCAGATTACACATATTCACATTAACCACTATTGGATGATAAACATCAACAGAATATTCACACATGTCCAGTACTCTGTTTTCGCTTCCAAAAGGTTTTTATTGACAGCTGTGTCCCTGTCAAGGTGCCCATACACTGCTCGATTCTCGGACGAGAATCGCGGGAAATCCCGCGATCGTACGAGAATCGAGCAGTGTGAACGTAGACGTGCGACCGTTTCTACTGTACGGTCGCACGTCTTTTGTCTAAGGAGCACGCTAGAAAATCAGCTGAAAATCGTACGATTTTCGGCTGGTTTGAACGGTGCTCGGGAGACAAATGCCGAACGGGCCGGTGTGCGCACGCTCATGCGCACACTGCCCGTTCAGCATTGGGGCGGGCTTGCGATGATCGAGAGTACGAGCTGCCTGTCCAAGATGGGCAGATCGTAAGTTTTTTTAATCACTTTACAACCATCGCAAGACTAAGGTCTTGCGATGGTTGTACAGTGTATGGCCACCTTTAGGCAGACTCACTTTCTCTAATTGTCGTGATTGATCACCAGTGTCACAGAGAAAGTGAGAGGATATCCAAAATTTTGAGTTGCCACTAAAACAGGGATAAAGGAAAAATCTTCCAATGGAGACACTTGTTTCCATGGCAACTGTCTAACAGGGGGATTTCCCTTGCATTAGAAAATTATCTTCTCATTTCTTGTTAAGTCTGCAGGACAGGATATGCAGGAAAATCTCCCTAATTAAAAAAAAAATGACTACAGTTTGGAAGCTTCCCTACTCTATCCAGAAAAATTAGATTTTGGCTTTAGATGTACTTTAGATATACTTTAGTTTAAGTGTATGTTCAAGCATTTCATAGTGACCTCACATTGTTTATGTGCAGAAATGTGTAGTGGAGCATCATTGGTATACATAGGAGGGGATTTAACAAAACTGGAGGAGACAGAATCTGGAGTAGTTGCCCATAGTAGCCCAGAGGCGGCTCTCTAATTAGGCAAATTGGGCGGTCGCCTAAGGTCTCACGCTCACAAGGGCCTCGCGGCCGCCTAATTTGCCTAACACATTACAGGGGACCTTAGCGCTGCTGTGCACAGGCAGCATTAGGAGTCCTGTCCTGTCACAGGCAGCATTAGGAGTCCGCATCGACCGGACCCTGGCATTCCGCCATTTCCCGCCGTCGAGGATGCAGCTCCTGCACCCACAGACAGGAGAGAGCCCGGTTCGCTCATACGGCCACCCCCGCAGCAGCCAGCAGCGGTACCGGATCTCAGGGAGGCAAACAGGAGATGGCACCAGAGGCAGGTGAAGGGCTTTGGGCAAGCAGAGCTAAATGTACAGCGGAGAAGCCACTGCTTGTAGGCAGTTGTCAG
>NW_017306565.1:0-12573 GCF_000935625.1 Nanorana parkeri
ATTTCAAATTGCAATAGCCAATAGCAGGATGTCTATTGCTCCGCCCACTGCCTTCTGTCAATCAGCAGTTCTCTCTTAAGGTGCCCATACACTGTGCCATTATCACACGATAATCGCGGGAAATCCCGCGATCGTACGGTAATCGCAAAGTGTATGGGCACCTTAATGGTGCGACTGTTTTTACTGTACGTTTGCACGTCTTTTGTCTAAGGAGCATGTTCGAAAACCAGCCGAAAATCTTACGATTTTCGGCTGGTTTGTGGCATGCTCGGGAGACAAATGCCGAACGGGACGGTGTGCGCACGCGCACACTGCCCGTTCAGCATTGCGGTCATCGGAAGCCCGCCCCTCAGGGGGGCGGGCTTGCAATGATCGCAAGTACGATCTGCCTGTCCAAGATAAGCAGATCGTACATTTTTTTAATTACTTTACAACCATCGCAAGACTAAGGTCTTGCGATGGTTGTAAAGGGTATGGCCACCTTTTGGCACACTCCTCTGCTGATTGACAGAAGGCAGTGGGCAGAGCATCTTGCTATTGGCTGTTGGAGATAGATGGATAGATGGATAGATGGATAGATAGATGGATGGATAGATAGATAGATAGATAGATAGATAGATAGATAGATAGATAGATAGATAGATAGATAGATAGATAGATAGATAGATAGATAGATAGATAGATAGATAGATAGATCTTTTTCCACTGCATATATATATCTATATATATTGATATATATCTATACTGTTCTATGTACTGTATATTTTAAAAAAAAGTGTATATATATAAAAAGGCATTACATAATACACTGTTTACTAACACAATTATCTTGGACGTTTAATGATTACGATGGGTAACTTAGATGTGTGGATTTTTTTTAACACGGAAGACTTTCTTTATAATTTACAGCAAGAATCCCTAACAATGGAGCCCGTCCTCTTTCAGATTTGGAACAAATCGCGGATCTATTTTTATTCTGACAGTTTCAATGAGTGACTCACCAATGTTGATATTTTCTTCATTAAAGAATGTGTTTTTTTAAATTTCCCCTCAGCAGTAAAATATGCAGAAACAATACAATTCCCATCCAAAGTCCAAACATTCTATTTTCACGCAAAATAAACAAAAGGAAGCTCTTGATTTCATGCTAAATAAATAAAAGGAAGCTCTCGATGGTAATTAGTTTTCCTTCATCAGAATGTGTCCTTGTGCTTTGTGTCTGGATAACTTCTCATGAGATGCAGAAGGAAGAGCTGGTATGCCAACAGCTAACTACAATCTAATGAAAGGTTTGTTTAAGCGCTGGCATATGAAAAATATTTAGGCCAGAGGCCTCTTTGGTTATAATTTGATAGCATCAGATCATAACGTAAAATAATTATAACGTTTTTGTTACTGAAAGCAAAGCTCTCCAGTGCTGATCATAAACAAATATCCTCTTCATGTCACGTATGTGATTATATCATTATTACATTATTCTATGTTGCAAATATCTTTGCCTATTTCTGTCAATTAAACCTAAACTGGACCGGACTTGTCAAGCTACTATAATACCCAAGGAACCCTAAGGTGTGCTTAAGTATGCTATAGTGGTCGCCCCAATATTTTTATGTAATTTTAGTATACTGTCCATGATATTAAGAATTCTGTAAGGCCCCATTCCCACCATAGCGTAGCGGCAACAAAGATCGTGGTGACATGTGTACCGGCACTTCAGTGGCATTTGTTTCCTGTGTTTAGTGCGCGTACACATTGATTTCTTCTTGGACATGCAACTAATGCGTAAAAGTAGTGTATGTAGCAAATTCTTGGACACGCGTTCTGCGGTTTCCCCCAGCATGGCTTTGTGCATTTCAATGCACAGGAAAATAACACATTTTCACAGCCAAGTTTAGGGTGCTATTAACTACTAATGGCACTGAAAGCACATTTGGCGTTTTTGACACGTTCCGTGATAAGGAAATGCAAAATGTGCCAAAGACATTACAAAAACATCCATGGTTAAAAGTAGTATATATATACATACACTAAGTGGCCAGATTATTATGACCACCTGACGTTTGTAGGAGTATTAGCTATAATTAGCTATAATTTGGCGCTGAAGTTGCTAGAGGGCCAGACCATTATAAATAGGGAAGCAGGTTGTTTACCACGACAGTAGAAGTGATTTTTTTCTGAAGATACGGGGAAACAACGCGATTCAACAGCCATTGAACGCGGGGTGATTGTTGGCGTTTGAAACCATGGAGCGGGTATCAGCAAAACAGCAGAATTCGTTAAATGTTCAAGAGCAGCTGTTGTTAAAGTGTTTAAAGACCGGGCTGTCAGCCGAAAATCTGGGTCTGAACGTGCGAATTGTGGCCGTCAGCGAAACATGACTGTAAATTCTATATAGCCTAAAGCGGTGGCAGTGAGTCCCGCTCAAGTCTATATAGACTTTGTAGTCAAGTTGGATGCTTCTCAAGCTACCTTTACCAGTGCAACCATTGTACCAGTGCAACCATTGTACCAGCAAATGTTACTACCACAGCAACCTTGCTTCCTTTGCAACCTTGTTACCAGTGCAACTTTGCTTCTAGTGTACCCTTGCAACCAGTGAAACCTTCCTTTCAGTGCAATCTTGCTACCAGTGCAATCGTGATCCCCATGCATCCCGATGGATACGCGCGGCAAATACGCCCCAAAGAAGCTTCTGTACTTCTTTGGGCGTAGGGCGTTTTGAAGCGCGCTCCTACGCACTGTAAAACGCCCAGGTGGGAACCATGCCCATAGGCAATCATTGGTTTTCACACGTTGAGCGTTTTACAGAGCGCAGGAACGCGCTGTAAAACGCCCAGGTGTGAACCAAGTCACCATTGGGTCATCTCTGTAATTGTCCCTCACAGCACCAACATATTCACCTTCTTCTGGGTTTAGCATCATCAGTTATCTTGATTGACCAGTCTGGCGAGACATAACTTATGCAATTGCACACAGGAGTTTATTTATCACCTCACTGAGGCACGCCTAGAATATACACCAAATTGCTTATGTACAGATTAATATACATTCTAAAGAAGTTAAGAAACAGGAAGGTAAGAAGCTTTGCTTTGTCAAAGAGACATAGGGGTTCATTTATAAAAGTTACACCCAGCATATAGCCAGATGGGTGACGTTCACATGGATCTAGAGTCTTTAGATGGCGCTGATGAGTATTGAAAATTATATATTTTATAAATGAACTCCATGGTATACATCTTCGTCAAAAAAAAACCTTTCTGCTCACATTTTTTTTTCTCTTAACCAAAGTTCTGTTTTAAACCTTCCATAAATGATTAAAAACTAAAAGACATAAAGTTTTGGCTGTTCATACACTTTAAGAGCGTGCAAACAGACTGACGCTTAGCACCGTCTGCACATTTGCTTTAGAAACTTGCTCCATCACCAGACAAGGCCAGTGTGATTGAAAGCAACACTAGGTGAACCACCCACAATGCTCCTGTTAGCCAGAAACCATGTGATCTTTTGCCTAAGCTTTAAATCACATGATAGTCACAGTAGCCTCAGGACCAGAATTAGGTATTTTGGCCTCTTAAATGTGAGTTGGCAATGCTAAAAAGCTTGCTGTGTTTTCTTTTAATTTGCTCCTAATAACCTGGCAGGGAGCGTAGAAAGTGTCCCTGTGTTCCATTTATCACACATATGTATTCCACACACATCCTCTCTGCAGCACCTAGAGAACGTCTGCACAATGGTGATCATCCTGCATTGCCGTGTGCAGCCAGCCTGTACCATCACACAGCTCTGTCATGACACCACCGGTATATCACACACACACACCTCTAGCCTTGTTTGGTGAAATAAGCTCAGAAAATAAAATAAATGCATGGAATATTGTTGGACGCGTGCGCCCAACTCCCACGCTGTTGTCTCAAAGAGTAGACTGTTCGTAAATACAAGGGCCAGTGAAAGTGTGTGCTGATTCACTTGTCTGTTCCCATGCCGCCAACTGACTTAAAGTTACAAGTCTTTCAAATTACTATCTTTTTTTTCTCTTTTTAAATATATGTAAACCCAATTTCTAAAATCTCACACAACCTGCCCTACGAAATGTAATTACTGCATGTGCATGTGGACAGGAAGTGTTGCACAAGGTCAGCAGCAATGAGATGCAACAAAGGATGAAAAAGGGTTCAAACAAATTGCAGTTATCCGTGATGCACATTGCTTTAGCAAACTAAATGTTAAGTGGGGTTGATATGAGGTCTGAAGAGGGCAGTGTTAAGGTGGGGGGTCTAGAGAGGAAAATGCTAAGGGGGGCTAATTTGAAGTCTAAAAAGGGCAATATTAAGCAGAGTGGATCTAGGGTCTGAAGAGGACAATATTAACGGGGGTTAATCTGGGGTCTAAGGAAAGCACGATAAAGGAGGCTGATGTGAGGTCTTAAGAAGGCAATGTTCAGGGTGGTGGATCTGAAATCTGAAGAGAACAATGTTAAAGGTAGGAAGATCTGCGATCTAAAGAGGACAGTGTTTGGGGCACTAGAAGCAGGAAATGTTAAGAGGGCCTAATCTGGGGTCTGAAGAGGGCAATGCTAAGGGGAGCTGGTCTGAGGTCTGATGAGGGCAATGTTAGGGGTAGGCAGATCTGTGATATAAAGGTGGCGATGTTAAGGGGGCTTGAAGCAGGAAATGTTAAGGGGGTCTGATCTGTGGTCTGAAGTGGGCAATGCCAAGTGGAGTTGGTCTGGGGTCTGATGAACGCAATAGCAGGGGGGCTAATCTGATATCTAAAGAGAGCAATGTCAAGGGTGGCTACCCTAAGGGGGCAAAAATAACAGGGGTTGATCTGGGATCAAAAGACGGCAATATTAAGGGGGGCTGATCTGAGGTCTGAAGTGGGCAATGTTAATGAGAGCAGATCTGGGGGTCTGAATGTTAAGGGGATACTGATCTGGGGTTCAAATATTAAGAGAGGCTAGTCTTGCATCTGAATTTTAAGAGAGTTGATGATCTGACTGTTAAGGGGCAGATCTGGGATCTAAATGCTAACGTGGTAATCTGAGCTCTGGTGATGGCATAAATGTATACAGTATATTAGGCTCTGACAGAAAAGCATAAGTTACGGAAGAGTCTTTCAAAATTATATTTCGTCCTGAGGTTTATGTGTGTCTGTAAGACATTTACTAATTTTATGGTAATTACAGAGCAGTTTGTATGTTCTTTTTGATAGTCTAAGGTTGGAAGGAATGGAGTTATTACAGTGAAAGTAATTAGAAGGTAAACCAACAAGTCTGCATGTTATGCACTGGAATGTAACCATGTGTAATGGGGCTCCATAGCAGCACAATTGCCTAATCACCATCTAAAGGGCAATTCATATAGTGATGTAGAGTATAAATCACTTTCATAGCAATCATATAAAGGTTCTGCAATTATATATACATTAATTTTAACCAAATGTATTTGCCAAAAGCTATCACTGCTTGCCAAAAGAAGTAATATTTATTTTTGGTGGAGCTTGATGAGCAGAACCAGTCCCTGGGTTCTGACATATCTTGGATACTCCTACAGTGGGATCTCCTGGTCATAATTCCTGGCTCCATTCTTGGCCATCTGGGATTTTTGGATGTTTCTGCCCACCTTTGCATGTCCTGGTTCCTACTGTGTAAAATAAATAAAATAATATAAAAAATATATAAAATCCAGCAGGGATGGTGGGAGCCCCTTATATTGGGCACAGAAGGTGTGCAGAACCAGGAACTCAGCAAACAAAACTCACCAACAGGGTCTCAGAAAGATATAAGACATTGTCAGGCTGTCCAGCATCCACCAAATCCAACATCAGCATTGGGTCTTCTACATTGTGTTTCATTTTTTTACTTAAAGTGCTTTCATTTGGTAGCAGCACCACCACTGACTTGGGCATTTCAAACCGATGAAAAATACAGAATCAGAGTTTACTTTCAATAAAAACAATATGTCAAAATGAGCCAATTTAGAGATATTAATACCTAAGGAAATAAATACCTATTCTCCTCAGCTCCATCTACTGGTCATCTAGTGGTATTTGCCTAATATTACATTCAACTTAAAGGAGGACTATGAGCTGAGTGATTCTCATCCTCATAGTTAGAGCCGAAGTGTGACAATGAAACTGTCTCAGGTCGGCTCTATTGACCGGGAAGTGAGTGAACACATACCGCCGATCCATTCACTTCCTGATCATCTCCCTGCAGATAGTGGTGACTGTCAGTCACCACTCCCCGCAGGAATTCCCTCCTTCCCTTTTCCGATCCTCCAGCGCTGACTGGAGCAATGGACGGGGAAGGGGGCGGGCACAGCTGGCTCTGCCTCTAGATAGGCAGAGCCTGCTGTCAATCAGCCAGCTGGGGGTATCGCGACAGCATTTTTGGGATCTGTCCCAGCTGCAGTACTCTCAGTATATCGCCCGCTATATACTGAGCTTTGGGTCATGGGAGGAGGTTAGTATATGTCCTTCCGTGACCCTAAAGAAAACTATGGGATAAAAAGGTTAACCCATAGTTCTCTTTCAAATATACTAAAAACAATAATTTTTGCCTCCATTTGCACAGAATTAAGTTTTGCAGGACGAATGGCTCTGGGAATTGTTTATAACTACACCCAACTTAGTGTTGTCAGCCTGCAGCAGGAAGTAGAGGATCGGGATCTTCAAATAAGAAACTTTGCAACAGATTCACAAACAATGATTTGCTTAAAGTGACATTAAACCCTCAGATTTTTTAACATAAACCAATACTGTAATGTGCGCCTTACTGTAATCTGTGGTAGTTTCCCTTCTCTTTGCTGCTCTTCATTTTAAATCCTCATGTCTTCTCATGCTGGGGGAGAACTTCCCTTTGCAGCTTGGTGCCTCTTCCTGTAGCGCTGGCTCAGGTTGCAAACCTACACACAGACACCATGTAGCCATTACAGAGACAAGGCAGTCTGCTGCAAAACAGAAGTTCTGCCCAGCATGAGAAGAGATACAGATGTAAAAGGAAGAGCAGCAAAGAGAAGGGAAACAACCATGGATTACAGTAAGGCGCACATTACAGTATTGTTTTATGTTAAAAAATCTGAGGGTTTAATGTCACTTTAAGAAAACTGTATACAGTGAGACTTGATGTCAAAATGGGTTTATATACACTTGAAGTAAAATGGTCAGCGTGACAACCAGGCAATTAGCATTTTTATAAGGAAAGGACAGCAATGGCAGCCGTCATGTTTCCTCTTGACAGATTTCCTGTACAGGGATGATCAGCAGTGTTTGTGGGTTTCGTAGCACAAGGATGAAATAAAAATCGCAAAAGCAGCATCATAATCAGTTTTATTTTTACCCGATAAGCCCTTCCAACAACACAGAAGGCTCAAGAAAAGTCTTGAAAATTGCATGTCAACGTGACAAATCTGTCAATTTGCAAAAGAGCTTATTATTGTGAGTATGGCACCGGCTATAAACTAGGCCTTCGCATCTTTTTTGAGGCTCATCCGCAGCCCCGCGCGCTGCACCTGCTTTTCATTTGCATATATAATGGGGCTCACCACTGTTCCTGATGGATGGCTCTCCCCGCAAACGCCCCTGATAAGGGAAAGAAAAATACATTATGCTGACAGGGAAAATGAGTTTGTTTAATGTAAATGTAGCTCATAGATTCTGGGCTAAATTGAAAAACCTTGTGTACATCTGTAATGCTTAATTACCCTACCACCTTTGCCTGTCATGCATTCAGTTTGCAATCAACAATGCAGCACAATGCCGAGTTTATATTCCTGCCTTGTACCCTGGGTCCTGAGTTTAATACCCTATCAGCATGGAGTAAGTAGCCTCTACGTGTGTTTAGTCACCTCCCACAAACCGAAATTCGCAGGTTAAAAGTTTGCTTCACCCAAAAGGGATATTTTAGTTGAGCCGGGTGATATTTATCACCTCTCACTGAGATCACAACCTCCCCTTGTCAATGACTTAATCTGCTTTTCCCTCCAGAAGAACATATTTGTTCCTGCATCATCTATGGTCAACATTTACTTCTGTAGCGCTCACCCCCGAAGGAGCCGCTGAATAACCGGATATTTCTATCCCCCTACACCAATGTACCGCCCAAAGGGTGGATTCACAGCACACCAACACACCTTTGAACAGTTTTATAGCAGATTTACTGACAAATCAGAGATGAACAACTATGATACAATAGTAATGACAGAAATCCCCAACAATAATGTGTATCAACAGGCTGAGGCACTTTGCGACCCAGTAACTGCAGCTATCTGCTGTCAGTACTGAGGTATGTGAGGCCAATTGTCTCTAAAGGCTTTCCCCTGAATGGGGTGTATGTCCCTTTAAGGTCTCCCTTTAACAATGTCCGAACCTCCCTATACTACTGGCCAGTAGTGGTGTCCTAAGCTAGCTGGGGCCCTTATTGTAGTGCAGATATGAACAGCAAACAGGTTGTCAAAGTGGCCAAAGGCCTCTCACCAATCCTCAGGTCAGTTGGAAAGATATGAAGACTGCTGGCAGGAACTGGGCGTCCTCTCTCTCTCTCTCTCTTCAGTTCAGGCGACATAGAGGGAAGTCAACTGGGTCCCCGACAAAAGGTCCTCACCCATCCAGGATGTTTGCAGTCCTCTCAATTGGCTCCGTCTGGCTCCCTCTCTCTCTGCAGGGCTGGCTGGGTCACTCCGGCGGCTGGTTCAGCCATGCGACTAGGCCTCGGTTCAGGCGCTCGAACACAGTCTCTCTGGTTCAGCAGATGAACATCCGTCCTTCAGAGCGCTGCTGTACAGATTCTGTGTGTCCCAATCTGTCAGTGGGAATCACACAGCTCTGCTGCATGCAGTCCTAATTCACACAGTGCCGCACACAGGCCTGTCTCCTCCAGATCCCCCAGTCAGACTGGGCACGCTCAGTCACTGCAGTAAATAGCCCTCCTCCTTCCTCTCGCACAGCATACTGGGAGAGGTAGTTCACAAGAGCTCTATTAGCAATCCCCAGTGTCAGCTCTGCAGTGTAATCCCCACAAATCTCTGCTTCAGATCACACACAGGGACAAGTTAACTCCTTACAGTTAGGAACAAGAATCGCTGTAATAGCACATATATGTATATTATATAGGGGCTACACTTCCTAGGCTGGAGATGGCTGCTCAGAGATGACGCAGTCATGTAAATCCTGGTGCTTGTGTATATTTTGGCTAACACAAATCCACCTCTTCTGCAGCCTCTCACCTTGTGACTTGCTACAAAGTAGACACGTGCGATGCGTTCCGAATCAAAATTTGGACACATTTTCCGAAATTGTAACATCCGGACACATCTGAATCTCCGAATCCCAATGTATGCGAATGTGTCAGAATACAAATTTCCATTTCTGACTTTTGGATCCCATCCGAATTTCTTTCAAATACGAAACTGAATTGGACATGTGACTTTTCTGGACAATCAGATGTGTTTTTCGGTTTAATGCATCCGAATGTGTCTGAATTCGAATTTTCGTTATGCAACATGGAAGCATTGTACAGTATCTACATATAATATTAAAGCTGAGGCTCCTAGACCCGAATGGCATATGGGATCCAAATTTCCAAATTGCATTGGGGAGCTCCCAAATGCCATTCGGGTCTGGGAGCCTCAGCTTTAGTAATATATGTACATGGCTCCCCGACCCGAATGGCATTCAGGAGCTCCCAAATGCAATTTGGAAATTCAGATGCCGAATGCCATTCGGGTCTAAGAGCCACCTACTAGACCAAATGCTGCAGTGCTGCAGTGGTTGGCTAGCCCAATAATATTATTACTACCTTACAAAATAAATACTTCTGTCACAGCCCACTGGGCAACCCAACAATGGTTGGTAGAGATAGTAGCTTCATTGAACACTCCAAAAACATGCCTGGAGAGACAGCTTGGCAAGATACATACAGAGCAGAACCACAAAATACAAAAGCAAAACAATACAGTATGTAAGGCTAGGGGACACTGTGGGAGGAATTTATCAAAACTGGAGCAGACAAAAATTGGAGCAGCTGTCCATGGCAACCAATCAGCTTCTCTCTTCAGTTTGTTCAGATAAGATTTGAAAATGAAAGAGAGAAGCTGATTGGTTGCCATGCACATCTGCTCCAATTTTTGTCTGCGTGTTTTCAATACATGATGTTGACTTAGAAAGGATAACTTTTTTTCCTCAGCAAAACTGGAGTACCTCCTAGTACTCCAATTTTAATTAAATGCGCCTTATCTTGATGCTGGACTGCTCTTGTGGTATACCTAGAGAACATAGCATTCTCACCGAAAACAGAAGTAGCTCTGTTAACACCAATAATCGTTTCATGGAGTCATGATTGACTAGTCAGAAGGGTGCTCTAAAGCAGGAGAAAAAGAATCCATGGTGCATTAGAAACATTAGCTACATACAGCTTCAGATTTGCATTATTATCTGAACATGAACCAGAGGAACTGGAGGAGACATTAATTACACATTCTCGAGGTGCAATCATTATTCCTCTTCAAACTATTGATTTACTGCCACTGCAACTGCTTTTCCAATGGACTCTCTAGAGAAAAAGAGAGAGAGAGAGACTATCACATTTTTGTCCGCTCACTTTGCAAACAGTTGCTATTAAAAACAATTTGTGTAGATCCTTGTCTATTTATTTTATTCATGTATATAAATCAGACAGAGCCATAGCGCTCTATGAGGAGACATTTACATGAGCGTTGTCATGCAAGACCGGCTGACCATTGAAAACAACAAGGGAGAGAATGTCTGCCAGTCCTTTGTAGCACCAGGATCCAATGCTGTTCCTTCTGTAGCTAAAGCTCCAATTATGTTTACACAGCATGCTTCTCTTGGCACACCGGAATCATGATGCCCTTTTTCACAAGCTCTGTCCCTCGTATTATGTAATTATTTCAATTAAAAGAAATGCTTGAATGCACTTATTAAGACAGCAGGCTGTGTGCCGTATATAAAGAACTACTTCTCAGCTGTAGAGTGTATCGAACAAGAGAATGGTTGCGTTCTTCCTGAGGCCTGTTTCACATCTGCACATTCTCAGGATCCTTTAACCCTAAACCCTAAAGAACCTCCTGACTCCTCTTAACATCCCCTGAACCCAATTCAGCTTCTCAGTCTGAGTTTAGCAAATATGTCCAAATGTAAACAGAAGTACAGCAAAAAAAAAGAAAAAATAATTACAATTTGACTTTGAGGCTTGGCATTGCCTCCTGTGACTGCTCCAGACACTGGCCTACAAGTGTCATATGATGAAGACAGCCCTACCTATGACTGGTCTAAGGCAAAAAGCAACACATGTGTGATTACCTCTTTCTTTTCTTCATCTTCTATCTATCCTTCAGAAAATATCAGCTACACAGGGATTTTCCCAATAACTTGGGCACTTGGGCACTTCAGAAACCCTTATTATAATCTTAGTGCAGCCTAAACAGCCCAATCCTCACCCGGGTGTCTCATCGGGCTGCCTAATGTAAAAGCCTAAAGTGACATCTTTGTCTTTAAACTTAGGTATAGAACCCTCAGGGAATGTACCCATCAAATAAGTAGACCCCAATGCAAAGTTCACTTTATGCTTAATACACCACCATTTGATCTTTTATCCCATACTCCAGATGAATGGACCCTAATGTAGTATAGTCTCCATACACTTGATATACAGTTTATACAGTTTACAATCCTCTGCCTCATTCTCCACTGCCCATAACCAAATATTTGTTTTTCCCATCATTTTTCATTATCAAGATTTATGTCCATTCAGTTTCACCTTTTCACAGCACCAGGGTGTCCCTTGCACTAATTACAACTTAAGGGGGTTGAAGGGGTGCTCGTGGTGCACACGAACAGCGCTCATGGCCGCTGTCCTTGTGGTGCACTGCCAAGCTCTGGCCAGCATCCCGCCCAGCTCTTTAATGTCACTGGTTGCCAGGAGCTAGGCAGGATGCCGACCAAAGAATCCCAGGTTGCTAAGAGTTTGGAGGAAAGATGTGTATGACCCTTAGCAACCTGGGACACTCTGGCTGGAAAGGCAGGCTGCCTCATAGGGACGGGCCTGGCAACGACTGAAACCTTAGCAAGCTGATGGCTGGTTGCCACAAAACCTTTTGGATGAACAAAGAGCAAAGTAGCAGTGGTGTGATTATGCTTTATTTTGCATTTATGTTGCAAGTGGTATTAATGTTTTATTTATTTTTTGGAGCATAGGTATTTGGGTGGACCCCTTAAAGTTGCACATGAAGTTACAGAACAATACAATTTTAAAAAACCTGACTATGTCTGTTTAATTATGTTGCTCGGAATCCCAAGGCTGGTTTATTTACACCAGCTGGGGATTAATGTGGGTGTGCTGAGTTGCTGACCAGATATGGCCCGGCTTGTTTGGCGTTCCACGTAACAGGCTGGCTTCGGGTCATACTTACGTTCAACCCAAACCCAAAGCTCATCCTTACCCCAGAAATGGAATACAACCTGTACAACAGGATATAAAAGAATAACTCCAGACTGTAAGGTTGATCCCACCCGGCTGCTAGACAGGTCCCCAGAGCTTCTTCTCCTCCCAGCTCC
>NW_017306565.1:12607-34855 GCF_000935625.1 Nanorana parkeri
TCTAATACAGTCCATTCACCCATATTAGAGGTGAGGATGCCGAGGGACATACCCAGGGTCATCTATATAATGAGGCAACTTGAGATGGTTGCTTCTGGCGGCTTCTTATTAGGTCACGTGGGGGGAGGACAGTAGGTATCCAGCCAGACACTCTGGCCGACATCCCGATCGGCTCACTGATTGCTGGTTGCCAGTAGCTGAATAGGATGCTCTGGCTGGTGTCCCACCCATATCGTTGCAATCAGTGACGTCAGTGAGCTGGGCGTGGAGCAGGACAGAGGTGCCGTGTGCACCCCTCCAGACTTGCACTGCCAGCAACCCCCCTCCCCTGGACCCGCACTGCCAACACTCCGCACATTTCCCACCAACCTCCCATACCCAGACCTCCACCGCTAGCACCCCCACAGTACCTGCACCACCGACATAGCGTAGTGGACATAGAGGGGACGGAAGGAGAGGTGAGCGGCCACTGCTGCAGGACTGAGGCTCAGGTCATTTTTTATTTGCTCCCCTAGAGAAAAACAAGCAGGTAACCCTTGAAGTGCGGGGGTAAACCCACTGCAAGGGTTATTTTTTAAAGCACTGAAGACATAGGTTTTAAGGTGAGAATTATTACTGCGCTAGTCTCACATAACACCCTCTGCTCAAAGTGAAATTTTCCTCCTAATGATAACATAATCAGTTCAGAATATACAATAAAATACAAGTAGAACATTTAACAAAAGGCTTAAAAAGAGTAGAACTTTTGTATCTTTCTTTTTTTAAAGAAAAGCAGCAATTGCCTCACGGTGGGATTGCTGGGGGAGAAACAGAGAAACAAAGTTGATCTGAATTTTCCGATTAGAGATTGCTAATTATCCTTTGTTTTTATTAATGTTTATGCACTGACATTTTAGATGGTGATTAAAAGAAAACTCTTGCTGCCTGTCAAGTATGTAATTAAAACGTGAATGGAAATGACAGCTGTACTTAAACATCTTCTCCCAAACAGCATGCCTGTGATCATTAAATGAACTGGAATCTTAACAAGATTCCAAATGCATGAAAATGTTCCTTCTGAAAGCACCTTTATGATGAGGGGAGGTTTTTGGGGGGTTGCTATTGTTTTGAAATGGCGGGGTGGGAACTTGGACACTTAAATAAACTGAACTCATTCAGTTAACAGGAAATAATAAGGGTTTTGTAATAATAAGCTTTAGTGCTGACAGGTTTCTTCATTTCCAAAAATGGTGGCAATGGGGTATCTTCTTTCCAAAAAGGGGTCATTTTAAAGGTGTTTGTGCTGCCATTTTTATTTCAACATAAAGGAACGGAAGCAGATTTTTAGATATCACAAAAATAAAGCTCTTTCTCAACAAAAATGGTATAAAATTAATTGGAGTACAGTGTTGTATGGCTAACTGAGTAGTTGTCAGTCACACTATCACAGCACTGAAAACCCAAAAATGGACATCGGCCAAGGGTCTTACAGGCTGGTAGTCAAGTGATTATATATAGATATATCTATATAGAAATAGATATATCTATATAGATATAGATATATATGTGCCAATTTGACCACATGGGGCAAGCAACAGGTTCACTGTATTGCCCTCCTTCCCAGCAGCAGCTACTTACCCTGCTTTACCACCCCTGCTGCTCCATTCAACCATCAAGAGCAAAAGGAAATCCCTGGGTAGGCTATGACTTAATGGAGTCATTGCTTACACTAGGCTATGGGCTCCAACCAGCTGCTGGCAGACAGCATGCCAGGCAAATGTCTACTATACCAAACAATTCCTTTACTATCAAGTCTCTATAGTTTGCGTCCTATCTTTCATGAAGGGGGCTGATGAAAGTGGCTTCAGCCTCCAAAATGCTTTGGATATGTGTACAGTCTTCCATCTGATAATAGATTAAAAATATATATATATCAATTGTAGATTTGTATCAATTGTAGATTTTCTCCCACCAGTGAGTGCTGATTGTCCCAGCGCTGTGATTGAGTCACATGCTCTTCCATACCTGGAAGTACTATGTAAACTCTTTTGGCTTCATTTGCTGAACAAAGCCGCAGGGTAGCATAGGAAAGTGTAGGGAAAGTAATCATAGGGTGTTGGGTATTGGCAAAGTACATGTTTGCTTTAAAGTAAACCTTTCCAATGAGTAAAATATGGGCTGCCATTGCGGACCTTCTTCTGAAACTGCTATTTGTCTTGCTGAGTCTAACTCCAGAGCAGTAATGTTAGAATGCTTCAACAGTCAAATTGTTTTTTTGTAGCGATCACAACACGGTTCAACATTTTAAGGTCATGCAGGACCTCTTCGTCAGTGATGACCTTTTTGGTCACATGCCTGTTGGAGAGATCCTGGGTGGCCTCAAAACATTGCACTGACACTGTTTGTGATGTGATCACTACAATGACCATCCACCTATTATTAAGTAGGTTCAAATGTTGCCACCAAAACAGCTCTGACCCATCAAGGCATGGACTCTACTGGACCGCTAAAGGTATTCTGTGGTATCTGGCACCAAGTCGTCAGAAGCAGATCCTTTTAAGTCCTGTAAGTTGTGAGGTGGGGGCTCCATGGATCAGAGTTGATTTTCCAGCAAATCCCATAGATGCTCAATTGGAGTGGGATCTGGAAAATTTGGATGCCGAGTCAAAACCTTGAACTCTTGACCACTGCAGACCGGGAACATCCCACAAAAGCTGCAATTTTGGAGTTGCTCTGATCCAGTCGTCAAGCCATCACAATTTGGTCCTTGCGAAAGCTGCTCAAATCCTTACACTTGCCCATTTTTTCTGCTTCCAACACAACAACTTTAGAGCAAAATGTTCACTTGCTGCCTAATATATCTTGCACAATGCTGTGAATGAGTCAAGACTGAAAAAAATGTGTTTGTGCCTTTTCCCTGAAAAAAACACGGAAATTCTGTGTCAATACATGTTGTGTGAACGAACCCTGAGGGCGGTTTAGAGGCGAGAAAACCCACCAGCCTGTTGGTAATGGTTTAAAAGCCAAGGATCTCTGCATGACAATGTCAGGTTTGTGCAGCTGGTTCGAATTTCCCTACCCTCTCTTACACTGAGTTATGCGCCTCTTAAAAGTTCAGACATTCAGCGGAATAACACTTTCACTTCATCAGCTCGATAATATTTGTATTCCCCAAATGTTGCATTTTTATTTTTTTTATTTTCTAGTCCTTGTGCTGGAGGCTCTTTATTGATTATCTTACAATTCAAAGGATGATGGAAATAAACTGGATAAAGAAAGCGCATTATGAAATCAAATTGATAAACTCCTTTGGCTATAAGGAGGTCTGAAGCTGTACGTCTTCTCAAACCTTTCCAGGAGAGCAAGGCGAATGACCGCAGCGCTATTGAGTAATTAGGCAAGTTTTTTTTAAATACATGTGAGGTCTAGTATCCCAACATGGTGAGACATCACGTCTCACATGTTCACCACAACCACAAATGGGTGAATTCAAAGAGACGATGATGTGGAAAATGCAATAACTCAAATCAATGAAGAAAACAATTTTACAAAATTGGTTTACTATACTATGCATTTTTTTGTTGCTTTTTGCCTTCCTCATTAAAGGGTATCTATGGTCAAAAACCTGTGCTCTGCCCATGAATTGTGTAACCTTCCAGCATTCCAGTGTGAGAGGAAACCAGAGCACCCAGAGGAAACCCACGCAAGCAGGGCTGGATTTCCCATAAGGCCAACCGAGGCCCGGGCCTTGGGACAGCACGGGTGTGAAATTCCTATCTCGCGATGCCTGGGACATGCAGTTCCGGGCAGGTAGTTGTTTTCTACATTTAGCCCTGCTTTGGGCAATCAGAGTTTAATGTACAGCAGGGAAGCCGCTACTTGTTTTGTACAAGTGATCCTGGCGATGTCGCCAAGATTACTTGTATGCAGCCAGCAGGTTAGCCATTCTCCATGGGGGGTGGGGGTCGGGGTTGGCAGGTAGGGGGGTGCATTGAGTAACCTGGCCTTGGGGCAACATAGAGAGTAAATCTGGCCCTGCACACAAGCGCATTCAAACTCCTTGAAGATAGTACCTGATGCACTAAAGCTAGAATTTGAACAGGGGACCCCCAATGCAGAGCGGCAGAAGTGCTAACCACTGCACCACTGTACTTCTGGGTGGCTTTAGAGTTGAGCTCCAAACATCCACTAGTGTTCTGAAGCAATAAGACTTTAGACAAATGTATTTTTCTATACATTGGTAATGCTTCAGGCAACATTGCTCAACGTGGCTGGTGTGAACCATCCCTAATATAAACCTGTGCTCTGATCATGAGTAGTGTTATATCCTACATAGCAGATCACGTAAGAAATAGACACAGGTCCATCTGGTACAACCTATGTGTGTCAGTTTCTTTTTTTTTAAGAGTGTACATATTCCTGCATATCATGCTCAATGAGGAATACATTTTTGGAATTTGTTAGTACTCTCAGCTAATACCGCTACTTAGGGAAAGGAGTTCCACGTTTTTACTGCTCTGGCTATAAAGAACTGTCTTTGCAGTTTCAGATTCAACCTTCTTTGTTCCAGCCCTAAATTGTGGCCATGTGTCTTTGTCAGGGACCTATGATTAAACTAGTAGTCACCAGCATTACAGTCACGCATATAGCGATCATATCTTCTCTTAAGCGCCTCTTTTCTAAAGTAAATAAGTTTCATGTACTGGATTCTTCCTCGTAGTTGAGGTCCTCCAGCCCCTTTATTAATTGCCTATGCCCTTTGACTCTTTCCAATTCTAAGACATATTCTGTTGATTGGTGATCAAAACTGGACTGTATACTCAAGATGAGGCCAGACCGGTGTTTTGTAGAGTAGTAAGAGTATTGATTATCTGTTTGACAAAGATGAGGGGAGGGATTAAATAGTTTAGCAGAAGTCAACTACAGGTGAAACTCGAATAATTAGAATATCATGCAAAAGTAATTGCAGTAAGTGCTTCAAAAGGGGCCCAAACCAAGTACTGAGTACATATGCATGCTTGTACTTTTCAGAGGTCCGATATTGTTCTATGTACGATACTTGTTTTATTGATTGCATGTAATAATCTACTTTTTTGAGGTTGTGGATTTGGGGTTCTTGGGGTTTTCATGAGCTGTAAGCCATAATCATCACACTTATGACAAATTACGGCTTGAATTATCTTGCTTTGCATGTAATGAGTCTATCTTATATATTAGTTTCACCTTTTAAGTTGCATTAGTGAAATAAATGAACTTTCCACGATATTCTAATTATTCGAGTTTCACCTGTAGATAGGGCTGACACTATTTAAAAGTTCCATCCAGGGCTGACACAATTAGGAAGCAGGCGGGCACACCATACCAACCTATGACGCTGTGGGACAGCCAACAGTTTAGCAGACACTGTGTTGTACAGCTCAAGATGCTGGCGACTCCATAGCATCATTGGCTGTTATGATGCTCTCGTCTGCATCCTAGGAATGAAGAATGCTGTGAAGCCCAGTTGCTAGCGTCCTAGCAACCAACAACTTTGTGCAGGTTGCTAGGATGCTACCATTTTATTATGCAGGATTTGGTTTACTGGGACATTCAGTGAACCCTGATTTCTGCCTGGGTTTGGCGATTGTCCAAGTGATCTAAACCCAGGCCAGTTCCATCATCATTAGTCCTGAGGAAGATCCAATGTGAGAAGCAGTAATGGTGTCACATCAACAGTCATAGAGTCCAAAACAGTCTTTTACTGAATAATCAGTAAGCCAACACGTTTTGGGTTTTAAAACACCCCCCCCCCCCTTTTTTATTAATACTTAGTGGAATTTATATACTGTTTGTGTATATATAAAATTACATAGGAACACCAGCAAGCTTTGAAGCTTGGCATTTGCAACATTGAAATCCTAAAATATAAAGCTCTAGCCTTTCCCATCTATATTCAAAATGTAACAGTTGAATTTGGGGTATATAAGTCCCGCAGGTTCTGCATAGATACAAGGTTTGTTTTCAAACCCACACTTACATGTTTCATTCTGTTATTCTGTTATCTAAACAAATAGGAACTTTCAACTTGTTTGACACAAAATTCACATTTCTTTTTTTTTCCCCATTTACAGGTTTAGTGTAGGTTACGAAGACACACAATAAAATTAGTCCACCAAAAAAGGTAATAAAATTGGCATTAACCCCGAAGGCCCAAGAAATATTGAGGTAATAAAAGAACATTGAATGACACCGCTCACCTCGGGCCAGTTTACCTGAGGATTAAGTCGGCTTGATGAAAGCAAGAAGATCCCTTTAGAACAGAAAAAAACAGCTCTAAAGTCAGGTGCAGTGGCGAGGAACACGGCCTCCTCTGGAACAGAGAATTGTGGTCTCTTAGCTGGAGAAAACACAACTTGTCTCCGTGAGTTTGACTTAAATGGAAAATTAAGCAATTTAGTAATATTACTCGATAGATGGAAGGTGCTCCAAGGTGAAAGTCATTTTTCTTTTCCTTTTTATAAGGAACATTTGCTCATAATCTTCAAACAATAGCCTTTCTTTTTTCCACAGAATAAACTTTTGTTTTTGGTGTCTAGTTTTCATGACCAAAGGGGGTCATGAAAACAAATCAGAACAATTATTCAGGATCCAGTGCCTGGTCCCCACTCCGGCCCCATGGCCAATCAGAAGACAACTCTTCTGATTGACATAGCTTTAAAATGCACAGTGAGGTATGGCTTGGGGCTTGAGTAATGCATCGCTACTCTTCAGTTGAGCACCCTTTCCTGTTGTAGTACTTACCTTTGTGCCTTCCGTGCTAGCCTCCAGTGCACCTAGTGTGCCCAGTATACCCTGAGACTTCAGTGTTCCCAGTGTACCCTGAGTGTTCAGTGTGCTCAGTAAATCCAGTGACTCCAGTGCACCCAGTGTACACTGAGACTCTAGTTGCTCAGTGCACCCAGTGCATCCAGTGTACCCTGAGACTCGAGTGAGCCCAGTGCACTCAGTGATTCCAGTGTGCCCAGAGTACCCTGAGACACCAGTGCACCCAGTGACTCTAGTGCACTCAGCGTACCCTAAGACTCTAGTGTGGCCAGTACACCCAATGACTCCAGTGCACCCTGATACCTCACTACCCCCAGTACACCCAGTACCCAGTGTACCATGAATGAGACACTAAGTGTGCCCAGTACACCCAGTGACTTTAGTGACTGTACATCAAGTGCATCTAGTGGCTCCAGTGCAGCCCAGAGCATACTGTGTCATCTAGTGACCCCCAGTGTGCCTGTGTTCCCCATAAATCCAGTGTGTCCCACAGCATTGTGTGCCATCTAGTCACCCCAGAGTGCCCTTTGACTCCAGTTCACCCAAGAGCATTCTGTATCATCTAGTAACGCCAGCGTGATTTTGTGCACCCCATGATTCCAATGCACCCTAACGTTTCTACAGTCATCTAGTGACTCCAGTTTGCCCCCGTGCTCCCCATGACCAGTGCACCCTAGAACATTCTGTTTTATTCTAGGGATTGGTAAACTTCAATACCTTACATTTTTTTTTCTTAGTTTTAGATACACTTTAATGTTACCCACATCTGTTGCTATCTTACTAGCCCTAACGCAAGCAACATTATGTAAATCAATCACAATGCAGTAAAAAAGGAATCTGTAGAAAAACAATGCAGCTATAGAGTAGAAGTTTTGGCTTTTGATACACTTTAACCGTGTCCACGAAACAGAATATAATGTTTCACTGTCCACCTGGCCGCAGTTTGAAGCATAACAAATATTTGCGAAAACCTCCGCTCTCGTTCAAAAGCAACCCGTGTATACACAGCGGTAATAAGACTTTAAACATGGCAAGTTTTGCAAGTCACGATGTAGCGCTCCTTGTTTACAAAGAAAACACATTAAATCGCTGTAAACCTGGATTAGCAGCTACAAGCAAGCTAATACCCCAGTGTAGAATTGTAATTACTGATTGTATCACACCACCTCTAATTTGTCATTTCCATTATCTCCTTAATAAGTTGATAATCAGAGAATATCATGTGATTGGAAATAAAAACAAACGTGCTAAGTTAGAGCTGGCCTTTTATTTTAAAGAAATGATATGCATAAAGCATCCTTCCCTCTAAAGGAAAACACTATTTTTAAAGAGACACGGTCACTTTGCCCTTTCAGGGAAGAAAAGCCTACCACCCACTACCAACCCACTGATTCTCCCCTCCCCAGTAGGGATGAGCTCAGAGTTCGGCACACTCCTGAGCTTCTCCAGGCACAAAAGGAAGCTCCTTCTGCTGCCACCCAATCAACTGTACTGAATTCCCACATAACCAAAGGGGCAGGATGCAGTGATGTCCAGGGCCAGATTTCCCACAAGGCCACCGAAGCCCAGCTTTGGGCCAGCAGGGAGTAGAGGGGCAGCAGGGGTGTGGAGTTCCTATCGCCCGAAGCCCAGAGCATGCAGTTCTGGGCGCTGGGCGGGAAGTGTTTTTCTACATTTAGCCACGCTTCGGGCAAGCAGGGATAACTGTACAGTGGGGAAGCCACCATTGGTTTTGTACAAATGATCCCGGAGATGTCGCCGAGATCACTTGTATGCAGCCTGCAGATCAATGACATCAGCACAAGCCAATTTTCTGGTGTCAGCTGTTGTCAGCACCAAGAGGGAGCAGTGAGGTCAACTGCTTCATCATAAGACATTGCTCAGGCCTAGCAAATTGCCTGTTAGACCCAAGATATGAGACATGGGAGAAGGTCACATGCTCACCCATACCTCTTTATAACAACCCTGTAGACTGTAATTTCCGTTATCTCTGTGTCCATAAAAAGTCTACCGCCAACCCCCAACCCACTGATACTCGTAGGGACAGGCTCAGGGTTTGGTCCGAACCCAAGCTCCTCCAAAACATAGAAGGAAGTTCCTTCCACTGCGGCCCAACCAACTGCAGCCTTGAAATTCAACACCCCCAGCTGCACATAAGCAAAGGGGTGAGAATCAGTGATGTCATTGACCTTATATGGCCATGTAGCTATATTTGGTCAATGACATTGACCCAATATGGCCATGTGGCCGTATAAAGTCAATGACATCACTACATTCCAACACTTTGCTTACATGCAGCTGCGGGCTTACCTGTCATGGGAGGAATATCTGGCTTCCATTACCGATTCTCCTTTGGAAAATGCAAACTGGCTGGCAGCCTTAATTGCTTTGGTACCAGTATCTTCCAAGTCACTAACTTGTAACTAGTATATAGATAAGGAATTATAACTTTTCTTGGATTTTTATTTGCCGCATGCTTACTCCAGTTCTAAAACTCAGAAGTTTAGAAACCAGAGGATGGTCTCACTGTTCATGTTCACAAAGCAAACCTATGGAACGTACTAGAGAGGCTTTGCAGGGCATTGTCAATATTTAAAAGGGAAATTTAGTAGAGTCAATATCCATTTAATGTCACATTAATTATCATGGGAAGAAATCTTCAATGACAAACAGCATAATGGGAAGAAATATGAATGGCTTCCTTAATGAGCTTTCCCCTGGCCCTTAATGAGATCATTGGCATATGAGTGACCTAATTTTACAATAGCTGTCACTAACTTTTTACCACCTTCTTAACTCCATCACGATGGTAAATGATTTAAACGTGGCGAGACGAAGCAGTCAATATTACAGATGGCAGCGGCGGGGAGGGGAGATGGAGAGAATATCGCCTTTAATCTGCCACGCGTTGTTGTTAAAGAAGCACATGTTCATTTTTGCGTTCCTTATTGAGTGTACAGCGATTTTCATTAATCTCATGTGAATCGACTGATCTAAAGCAATGTTATGGCCAAACCACCAACGCTATTTAAAATGACAGCGGCTGTTATTCATATTAATTGGGTTTATTTAGCTGACTTTGCATTGAACAGAAAGGGACTTTTAATTACTTGTATTTGAAGATCATAAAGCGTGGTAGAGGGTAACACATAGTGAAGAGGACCTGTCATGCTTCAAATAACTCATTTATCAACCACTGTGAAGAGATTTAAGTTTTCAGCAAAGCTGACCATACACTTTAAGATCTTTCTCGTTCAGCCCTTGCTTGACTCCCCCACCCATGCTAAAGGCCAGAATTCAATCCGTGTATGACAAGCCTAAGTATTGGAATCTCAGACAAAATTGTATTGATGAATTGATGTATTGATAGGTAAAGTATTTGCACTAGTATTTGCATAGGTAAACTATGATTTTTTTTTTTAAAACAAATAAATGACAGTAGCCTATTCCTGAAGAAGCGAATCTCTGTGAAACGCGTTGAAATTTGTTTTCCTCCCACTGGACTACAATAAAACTAGGAAGCTGATATCCAGCAAACTGCAACAAGTATTGTAATATATCTAAAAATGTGGGAGGATGCGGCTACTTCCTATGGTCTTTTTTAGGCAATTTTAGTTGTCCTTCTTTTAAAAACCATGCATTTTTAAATATGTTTATAAATAAAAAAAAATTATACTTTATATAAAAACAAAGCATGTTTGTGTGATCCTTGGAGTACCTTAAAAGTCTGAACCCTCCTTCCTTTTTCTATGATACAAATTACCAGGATGCGGTACTCCTCCTTTATGCATACCTCACTGTATGAAAATAACCTTGTATCAGGCTTGCAAACCTGATTGGTGAACCAGCCAAAGTACATAAGACCAAGAACACTTGCTTACAGATCAACAACATATTTTTGCAGCCTGCACTGCAATTTCAGCAAACTCTGGTTGACCACATGTACATGTTTAGGCAGATGCACAAATCAGTGTGAGTACGCATAACTTTGTCTTAAAGTGACACTAAACTCAGGAGTTAAATCTTAAAAATGCATTCAAGTCCCTAACTATTACCAAAGATGTATCTTATTTGTGTATCACTCGGCTGCAGATCCTCAAATCCTCTCTGAAATGGTGCTGACACTGTCCTTCCTTCTGGAGGTGGCTACTTTTGTTCCCCATGGTCCGTGTAAGTGTTGTAAAGTAGTCACCGCTCCAAGCTCGCTCCCATGCTGGACTACAATCTCAATACAAATTAGTAAACTAAGCATGAGATTGTAGTCCATCACAGGAGCGAGCTTGGAGTGGTGGCTGCTTTACAACACACACAGGGACCATGGGGAACAAAAGTAGCCACCCTCCAGAAAGAAGGACAGTGTCAGCACCAATTCAGAGATGATTTGAGAACCTACAGCCGAGTGATACACAAATAAGATAAATTTTTGTTAATAGTTCAGGAAATTGAATGATTTTTTTTAAGATTTAGCTCCTGAGTTTAGTGTCACTTACAGTGACCAAGCTCTCCCTGCGAACATTTCAAGTTTGGCTTGTTGGTGTAATATTGTTTTCAACAAGCTAAACAAATAAACATATTTAAACAATTTAAAATAGTTTTGCATCATATATATTATTTGTCATGGCCAATTTTTCCCAAAAATCTCCTTACGCTAATTCTAAATGTTCCACAGGGGTAAAGGCGCACGGTTCATCTTAGCTCACACAGATAGAAAAAGCATGCAAAGCCAACTACCAGAACTACTGCAATTTAAAACACTTTTAGCTGTCTTAATTAGTGCAGCAGAGACTTAATTAGAATTCTGAATTAAAGAGCTTTAGTAGCTAAGAGGAAGTCAAAATTTGGAACACGAGGTTACTGTTTCTGCACAGTTTAGTAGTGAGCAGAGGGAAGGTAGCCAGACTTGGGTGATAAAAATGACAGACGGAATCATTTGAAGCTGGTTATATAATTAATTGATGTATCAATCCAAAATGCCAGCCTTTGCCCCCATGCCTCTGTCTGCCATAAACATGCACATGTTTCAGTTTTAGCTGCATGTGTATCTATTCAACCTCCACGCCCTCGCAACATTAGGGCTAAGCAAAATCAAGCGGTTTCACTTCATGAAAAGTTCGCTATTTTGACAAAATTGACTGGAGTCAACGGGAAGGGCGAAATTAAAGTGTATGGCTGGGCAAAATTAAAAAAACAAACATATTTGATACATTTCTGCAATATATGCACATGTTCATGTTCATGTTCTAAAAATGCTGCAAGTACAGACAGATACCTGTCAGAAATAAAACTTCCTGTTTGGGTTGTCAATACAGTGCCACTGCTGCTGGGAAATCTAAGCCAGCGTTGTCATCCCAGACTGCTGGATTAAAGAGTCTATCTCCTCCCCTCTATCTCACTCTATATGCATACATTGATTTCTTTCCTAGCAGAACAATGCTGCTGCCTTAACTCCCAAGAGCTCCCAAAGTGCCAATACACCGTGTAAAGGAAAAGGGCTCTTGGGACATGTAGTTCTGGGTGGAGCCTATTGTAATATGAGTAAGCAATAATTTTAAGGTTGTAAGGTTACAAAGAGTTCTAAAAGCAGTTTTTTGCTACAAGGCTGTAAAGCTATGTGATCACTTCCGCCTGTACTGTAATGTGCTGTGCTTAATTTGCTTCAAAAGCATGTATACACACAGGGCCAGATTTACTCTCTCTGCTGCCCCAAGGCCAGGTTTCTCAATGCATCCCCCTATCCGCCAACTACCCAACATGGAGAATGGCAGACCTGCAGGCTGCATACAAGCGATATCAGCGACATTACCAAGATCACTAGTACAAAACAAGCGGCGGCCTCCCTGCTGTACATTTAGCTCTAAATGTAGAAAACATTAACCATGCATATATATATATATATACATATTAGGGATGCACAGATACTAATACTAATATCGGTATTTGAGCGAGTACTCGTACTTGGCCAAATGCTCAGATGCCTAGCCCGATACTTGAGCTTCCGGTAATAGGAAGCTAGGCAGCGAGTCATTACATATGCTTGGTGATGAGGGAGCATGGAGACGGCTTCCCTGCTGTTCGAGAAGTCTGGTGGCGAGTCTACCTGGATTCCTTAATGGGACTTCCGGTATCGGTATTCAGTATCGGTGACTACCGAGAAAAAAATATCGGTACACGTACTCGATACTGAAAAACCGTACCAGAGCATCCCTAGTGTGTATATATATATCACCGTGGCATTGCGTGGCATTACCACGGTGATAGGTGGCCTCAAAGTCACCCAGGACTCTCACCCAGAGGGGCTGAGTGGCTCCAGGAAGACATTACTGGTACCAGGAAAGAACTGCCTTTTCAGTCATTTCCAGGTTTTCTGGATCCTAGTTGGGATCCTGGAGCCAGGAGATTTCTTAGAGCTCTGGGTGGGAGGAAATCTCCAGTTCTGGGTCCATGCTTTGGTAGTGACTGGCACCTAATTGTGCACCTGTGCACATCCCTCATGAAGAGTGTGCCGGGATGTGTTCAGGGCCCCACCTGTGAGTCAGGAGAGCTCCACACCGGAGTCAGTGTGGAGGCCAGTGCAGCAGGGAGCTCAGGGTTCGTGAACGTATTGGGAGGATTGGCATGGTATTGCCTTTGTCTGGAGGAACCAGACAGTGGCCCTGAAGATTGAGGCCGGAGCAGCAGTGCTGCAAGATAGACTTATTAAAAGACTGGGACACCGTGAGTATATGGGACAACCCGAGGATTGGTGAGCCCTGATCTGTTATATGCTACATCAAGCCATTTATGTTGGATTTTGTGATTATCTACCGTTATGAAAGAAAATAAAGACTCTGTGTTTTGAAAAACCCGCTGTGCGAGTGCTCTGTGAGCTCCCCAATATAGCTGAAAATACTTGTTTTTGCTCTGCGTTAGTGTACAAAGGACGTCATGTTAAAAAGCAAATCAAAGACAGGATGTTACAGATGATTGATACCAAGTCAAATTCTGGTATTGACACCAGTTGCATAAAAAAAAAATACATGTAATGATTTATTAATGAATACCTGGCTGCATTGATTTCTACTTTTCAGATCTGCGTGCTGTTGAACTTTAGGAAGGAACTGATCTTCATTTGAGATGCCTTTACCATTTGTTCACATTGCGTTCCTATTGACTAGTGTCAAGAAATGAAAGCGGCAGATGGCCAACACAAGTACATGTTTTGTCATATGATCATTGTCAGAATTCCATGATACATAAAAATGTTATCGCTTTAGGCGGTAGATAATCCACTGTCTGCGGGCACATACCTCTGGGATCTTTTCCTCGTTGCAGTATCCAGATACAAACAAGCTGTATTTCTACTTTATCTAACAAGCTTTATTGCAAGTAGCGCAAACTCATAAACCACTTTATCCCCAGTAGGGGCTCAATCATGACTTAGCCCCCATTCTGGAGACATGCCTCTTTTACATTACCTCTGGGGTGTGCATCTGTAGATCCAGTGACATGGCCAGTCCTGTCCGCCTGCAATGTATCATTCGTACATCAGCTCAAGCACTTTTGGCTATGACTGCTTGCATACATGAGCATGTGCATGTTGGCGTGCATGCATTGGCATGCTCACAGGTACTGTGGGGTATTTAAACACTTTTTCCTTATGGTGACCAGTGCTTTGTCTCCTTGCCAGTCTCTCTATATGAGCTTACCATTATTCTTTCTTGATCGTTGCCGATCTGGATTGTTTGAGTCGTATCATCTGCCCTCCTGATATTCTCACCTGCCGCCTGCCCCAACCTCTGCCTGGACTTTGAATATGCCTTCTGCCTCGACCTCGGTCCGAACCTCAACTAGTTATAGTTCTATTTACATGTCTCACATTGTAGCCAACCTGCTTCTGCAACCCCCTTGGTGTGGGCAATCCCTGAGAACCAGAACCTGGTGACATGTTGCAGCATGGGTGCCACAAGGATCACCATTCCATCACTTCTTTTCAGGTAGTCTGGGGAAGAAGACCAGGGTGTCAGTCAGACTCTGCGTCCCACATGAGCCAAGTCACCTGCCAGAGGTGTCAACACAATAGCTTCAAAGAAATAGTAGGTGGTCCGACAGTTAGTGATGTGCTGCAGTCTGAATTTCTGAGTGTGCAAAACTTGCAGGATATCAAGGAAAAAAAATATGGAAGTGCAGCCTCTTTGTTTCTACCAGAATTCTAAAACTGTTTCATGATCCTTCAAAAATGATTAAAAGAGAACTATGGGGAGAGGTAAATGCACTCATCCCCTCAGTAAGAGCTGATCGCTCATTCATGATCTTCTCCCTGCAGAGAACGGTAATTGTCAGTTACCATTCAGAGGGGGTGAGCACAGCTGGCTCTGGCTCTAGAGAGGAAGAGCCAGCCATCAATCAGGTAGCGGGGTGGATCCTGACAACATTATGGGCAACAATGAAGCCTTCCCCCACTCTGCAAAAGAAAAACATTGTTATTTCCATGTTTCTGTTAGAGAGTTCCCCATTTCCTGTCTGGTGAAATCTGTGAATCTGCTTATGCATCTTATGCATTTTTTTTAATCACGCTAATTTTTTTAATTCCCCAGATTTTCTTTAAAGATCGATTCCAGGCAGATCTATAAAACAACCCGGGGTTCTCTTCTGTATACACTTCAAAATTCATGAAATCCCTTTTCAGTTAAACAAAGGCAATTAAATGAAATCAATAGTCATCCTGAGTTGCTGGACTCCAGAGGAAAACCAAAATGTAGCAGATATTTGTAAGGTGATGGGTAAGAAGGGGAAGTACTTAGAAACCATACAGAAGGGGAGGATGGATTTTGTGATTAGCAATGAGCAAAATTTAGAGCTAAATTTCCTATTATTGCAAACTGCATTGGAGACAATGGAGAATGTGGTTTTGGGTAGTTTTAAAGGGTACAATGGTCATTAAACAGCTCCTGAGGTTTAGGGAGGCTCCTTGAATTGTTCTACTTTTTTCTTGACTTTTTAATTTTTTTCTTTTGTTCAGGTATACATTGAGTACCTACATTACATTGGTGGTCAGTGTAAATCCATCTGTTACATTGGCGGTCAGTATAAATTCCTCTGTTACATTGGTGGTCAGTGTAAATACTTCCATTGCATTGGCGGTCTGTATAAATACCTCTGCTACATTGGTAGTCAGTGTAAATTCCTCTGTTACATCGGTGGTCAGTGTAAATACCTCCATTACATCAGTGGTCAGTGTAAAGTCTGCTGTTACATTGATGGACAGTGTAAATTCCTCCGTTACATTGGTGGTCAGTGTAAATCTCTCCGTTACATTGGTGGTCAGTGTAAATGCACCCATTATACAATATATAACGTTATACCTCAGGTAGAACCACGCCCAGTTTAAATAAATGTCCCGCCCCTAATTAAAGTACATTCTCTGCCTACAATGATTTGCTGCACGATAGCAAAAAAAAAAGTGTCCCTGGAAATTTTTCTGAAATGTTGGCAACTATGCAGCACTGATAACCTTGTGAACACTCATGAATACGAGATGGAGTTACATTGGAGTGGACACTGCACATGCCCTTGTACAGGAGACAAATTTTCCACGCAAACCTCCAGACAAACTAAAGCTTAATACACAAATTAATGTTACAGTTTTACCTGCCAAATAAGTTGTATTTCTCTCCATCCAGTCCTCAGATTTAAACAACTCTGTCACACAGCATAGCCCCGTCTGATAGGGCAGGAGACATATTCACTCCCTTGTCATCTCTCCCATTGACTATTGCAACTCCCTCCTTATTGGTCTACTTTTACACAGGCTATTCCCCCTTCAGTCTATCATAAATGCTGCTACCAGATTCATCCACCTTACCCACCACTCAATACCTGGCGCCTCTCTATGCCAATCTCTCAGATGGCTTCCACTTGCCCATCAAATGCAATTCAAAATACTAACATACAAAGCCATCCCCAACTCTACCCCGAGCTACCTACCCAAACCCATCTCAAAATATCACCCAAGCCACCCTCTTCACTTCTCATAAGACCTCCTGCTCTCTAGCTCCCTTTTTAACTCCTCCCATGCTGACCTCCAAGACTTCTCTAGAGCCACTCCTATCCTCTAGAACTCCCTACCCCACTCTGTCCGGCTATCTCTTACTCTGTCCACCTTCATGCCATCCCTGAAAACTCTTATATTCAGGGAAGCCTACTTGTACTTTCTCCACAATCTCATCCCCAGACAAGCGAGGTCCTCGTATGCCTCTTATCTTGCATTGTATTGTAACTGTATTGTTAACCATTATATTGTAAAGTGCCGTGGAAACTGCTGGTACTATATATAAATCCTGTATTATAATAATCATTTTTCTCTGCTGTGGTTAAAGTGGAACTTTAGGTAACACTTACAGATCTTGCTCCCCTGGGAGCAACTGGACAAGTAAAGGAGAAGTGGCAGACTGATAAGCTCATCTCTCTATCTCTCAGCTCTCTCCTCATATCAGCATGCTTCCTGTCAATACATGTGACTGATTGGTTCCTTGTGCTGCCCCCCCTCTTCTTCCACTCTGAGCTGTGATGTACAGAGAATGCTAGAAGCTGATACCAAGTCCAATTCAGGTAAGTGTTCACACTTAGGGGGTTGATCTCTATGTGCCCAGTTTAGATGAAAGCATTGTGTTGGTGTGGTCACTGGGGAAAACGGAGACATGATGCATTACTATAATCTTAGTAAATACCTGTGTGATCCTGTCATCTACCCCATATTCCCTATTCAGAGTGGCAACGCTATTCCAGCTGATCTTCTGTCTCCTGCATTGCCACTCTCAATGTGCATGCCCCAGTTCTTCCCTGGGAGGAAGCCATTCACTTCCTATATTCTCCTCATCAAGCTGCCCATGTGACACCCTTCATCTGCATGGGGGAGGACATCAGTCCCCATATGTGCTCCAAATTCATTTACAGACCTAGTGACATCATCACTGTGCTGTACATAGCCTGTGCAGAGAGTATAGCTGTAGGAGGGACCCAACAGGCCCCACCCACTACAGGCTGCATGCAGGAAACTACAGGAGAGGTGCAGAGGCAAGACCAGTCACCCTGCACAAGAAAAGAGGGCAGCAGTGATTGATATTTATTACAGGAGGGGGCAGAGACAAGACCAGTCACACTGCACAAGGAGAGAGAGCAGCAGTTACTGGTCTTTACTACAGGAAGTTTCAAGTCTCACACTGGATTACTGCTCTGATCTGTTGTTGACAGCGAAATGCGTTCCTTGCACATGCAATCTGTTGTGCCTAATTAATAATGAAGGGTGGAATTAAGCAGGAACAGAGTTTGTCCTCCTGACAGTAAGAACGTGGAGCATCAAGAACTGCAGGCAAGGAACAATTCAAAGGTGCGGGTTGCAGCAGAGAGGATCCGGGGAAAGACTTTATGCTCAGCCCTGTGAAGTGACTTCTATAAGAGGCAGTCCCCAGATGGCCAAGCATCCATCAGACCCGCCAGCCGACGAAAGGGAAAAGACAGGATCATCAAGAGGAGGAGGGGGATGAAGAAGACGTTCCATAATAAGAAAAAAAAAAAGCAATCAGAATCCCTATCACGTCGAAGGCCTGAAGACAATTCTGCAGCTGCCGGCGTCAAGTCTGCACTTTTGGCTGTCGTGGCTTCAGCCCAGAACGCTGTGAAATGAAATGAGAGGAATTAGACCCGTTCAGAACACGGCGTAGCGCAGGAGAAAATGTCATCACTGGCGGAGGACTAATAAGACGCGCCAATTGCTTAATTTAGTTATTTCCTGTGCTCCGGCCTGTTCCGCATTTCATGAGCCCTTTAATCTGTAAATCTATTGGGTAAAATAAATCATCTGTCTTCGTTTTTAAAGAGAAATACATAAACATTTTCAATACAAAGTCATGCTGAGTTATTATTGTGACGTTGATACAAAGTTTTGATGTGACTTTTACTATGGCATTGGTGTGTTATATATACACATGTGCAGTAGCTCCCTCCAGTGGTTGTCTGCCTGTCAGGGAATGTGTTATCATCCCTGCTAAAAGCTGAACTCCAGGCAGATATGAAAAGACGCAGGGGCTTAATCACTTAGCTGCCGAAGGTAGCCGAGTGAGTAACCGAGCCGAAGTGAAGTGAGCCGAACGCTGTTGGGCTATTCACTTCAGCCCTGTACGGCTGATTGCAGCCATACATCAGCTAAAATCAACCGTACATCGGCTGCCTTCGGTGCGATGTCAAAGTGCAGAAGGGCTTTGACTCAGCCATTCCAATATTTGGATCGGCTGAGCCGACGCTCCGGCAGCTCACTCGCTGCCGTTCGCCCCTATTCTCATAGTAGCCGAACGGCAGTAAGTGAATAGCCGAATGCCACGGAGTGGCATTCGGCTCAGCTATTCTGCTTGTTACCTCCGAGGTAGCAGAATAGGAAAATAGTTAAATGAATGAAAAATAATTAAACAAAGGTTGAAAAATTATTTAAATTTAAGCAGGTCCTGGCCAATAAATAACAACTGGCCGGAGCCGGCCGTGATGTAACGGCTAGCTCTGCCCAGTTGTTATTGTTTAATGACAGATCAGTGTCCCCAGGTCCCATTCGGCCACCCTTTCTCCACCCTTTCTCCACGCTTCAGCTGTCACTTCGGCTCAGTCAAGCCGAAGCATATGCCTTCAGCTCGGCTGCTGTAACGGCTATTGTGAATAACCCGTACAAGCAGCTCTTCGGTTCGACTGAACCGAAGGACTCAGGTGGCCGAAGCGAGCCGAAGCTACGGCTGTATCCTTCGGCTCCATAGTGAATAACCCTAACAGATTTATGCCGTTCTGTATTCTCTAATACATCATTAAAGAGGAACTTTTTCAGCCAACTCAGCGGTGTGCCGGTGAACTGGACATATCCTTTGTCTGTTTGGCTGAACTGCAAACAGCTTTGGTTTGGGTCGAACTCACGGTTGACTTGAAGCCCCTGAAAATTAATTGGTTGATACCGCACGTGAAGTCCCCCATGGAAAATTGTAGAAGTGTCACCAGCACACCAGTCCTTTTAAGATAGCAAAAGCTTAATTTATTGAAGTTTTTTGTCATATGACCATGTTTGGTCATGTTTGGTCATATGCCAAAAAAACTTCAATAAATTAAGCTTTTGCTATCTTAAAAGGACTGGTGTGCTGGTGACATTTGTACAATTTTGCTGACATTCGTGGTGCCATCCGCAGTCACTGCGAGCACCCCCCACTAAAAGGGACATATCGGTAAGGAGTGCGACAAGGATAGTACTTATTGTCCCCCATGGAAAGACGCAACCTGCAGAAATTCGCAGAATGCTGCGTCTTACATCTGGCTGGCTTGCAGACCACATCTGTTCCCTATTCCATGTTAATTCAGAAGAGGCGCAGATCCGTGCACCAAGAATATGGAATATAATTTCACTCACATTTAATTTTTATTATTATTATTACGTGTTGATGTTGAGAAAATTGCATCCCCCCCGACATGATTTGCGCGCTCCGGCGCAGGTTGGAGTGTCTGTCAGATCGCATCAGTCAGATGGCATTACCTGACGGATGTAACACATTGTGACTGATTCAACTCGACACTATATGGACTTGTAATAGGATTTGTCAGTGGGGAGGTGGATGCTTGAGCTTCTCCAGTGCCTTTTAGCTTGGTTACCTGTAGGGTAAAAGGATGTGCACACTTAATCTGCCTGAGTGTCCCCCCGGCATTCCAGAGTGAGTTGTTTAGACTGAAGGTTTTAATGAAATAAGTTCTTCATTGTTTTTATTGACTCGTTATATCCGGCAAGTACAGCAGGTTTAGAAAAGAGAGGAAGAAAAAAAAAATCGGAGAAAATCAGTGGAAATACAGGGCCGTGTATATCAGCAGTTTTCTAATGTCTGAGTCTCTTAAGCCAGTCTTGCTGTCCAGAGATTTAAGGACCAGAAAGAAACAGCTGGCAACAGATGATACGAGAAATGAAAATGGTGGTGTAGGACCGGGTATGCGGCACTGGAGAGGCAGATCATGGCAGAAAAGCACTGGATTTGCCTGGTGTGTGAGTATGTCTGTGAATTGGAGGAAGTTTTTCTTCACTACAGTTCGGTCACCAGTCCAACCACAGGATGCTAATTGGGTGAACCATGTCAGGCCTCTGTGCAGGCCAACTCAAGTTCCTCCACACCAAATTCAATAATTATTTTTTGTGTACAGGTGCCCACTCTTGCTGAAAAACAAAAGGACCTGTCCCAAACTGTTGTTACAAGCAGTGATGCACAAATTGGTCTGGGTTCAGTTTCACTGACGATTGCTGAACCCAGCCAGAAATCTGGGTTCAGCGAACATCCAAGCCAATGAACATCCAAGCCATTACGTCAATGACGTAATGCAACCAGCACAGCATCATTGGCTGGTAGGACTCTAATGGCTGAGCCTTACAGCATCATTGGTTGTTATGGTGCATCCACCTACATTGTAGCATTCAATGACGCAATGCAACCTGCACAGCATCATTGACTGGTAGGACTCTAATGGCTGAGCCTTACAGCATCATTGGTTGTTATGGTGCATCCACCTACATCGTAGCATTCAATGACGCAATGCAACCAGCACAGCATCATTGGCTGGTAGGACTCTAATGGCTGAGCCTTACAGCATCATTGGTTGTTATGGTGCGCCCACCTACATCGTAGCATTCAATGACGCAATGCGACCAGCACAGCATCACTGGCTGGTGGGACTCTAGTGGCTGAGCCTTACAGCATCATTGGTTGTTATGGTGCGCCCACCTACATCGTACCATTCAATGACGCAATGCAACCAGCACAGCATGACTGGCTGGTAGGACTCTAGTGGCTGAGCCTTACAGCATCATTGGTTGTTAGGATGCAGGCTGGGCACATCATAACAACCAATGACACTGTGGGCTCGCCAGCAACTTAGCAACCCATGTCATTGGTTGCTAGGACATAGGCAGAAAATGTTGCCGGTTGTGCACATTTTTTGACCAGTTCGGCAAACTACAACCAGCTTGGGTTTAGGTCAAACTCATGGTAAACCCAAACCCAAAGCCCATCCCTAGATACAAAGTTGCAAGCTCACAACTGTCTAAAATGTCTTTCTATCCTTCTGCATGAATAGCATCCTTCAATGGAAACACCTAAACATAACAGGAGGTGTGTCCACTTTTTGGCTATATGTAGATGTGATGGTCAGGAGTCCAAAAGCCATTGGCCATATTGGCCACCCTGATGTATTTGTAACATTTGTAAAAAAAAAATTATGTTTTTAATTCTCCCCTTGTTCATAACGCACACCCGTTGCTACTGCTGCAGAGCCATTCATACATTCATATCTCTTCTGGAATAAGCAAGGCCAATTTTTTTGCCGCTTTAAAGTGCGGCTTTGCGAAGCCCCGGATCAGCTGAACTAAATCTCCCCTAATTTTCTCCTAATGGCTATTTACCTCCACCGCCGTGTATAATGTCA
>NW_017306565.1:34894-40847 GCF_000935625.1 Nanorana parkeri
TCCAAAATAGCATTTTTAGTTATTACCAAATGCGTCTTACTTTCAGCCAAGTTACTGGAGAATGGAAGTCACTAAAATAAAATTCAGCCTATTTAATCTCGGTATCTCGGCGTGATTGTGGAAGCAAACGCAAAAAACAAAAACAAATGCGCCGCTAGCAGCATTTGTTGCAGTCAATGGCTTGTTAGAGAAGAGGAAACAGCAAAACAACATGTTCTTTCCTTGTTTCAGTCTGTGCTTCGCTCGCTCTACATGTGTCATCCAAATTCCCTTTTTTATTCCCGTTTTCTATCTCTTATTCCTGTAAATTTCTCACTCGAATTTCATATACGACCCCTGCAGCTTCCTGCCCGCAACACGGATATTGATTAATTGCTCATTTCAATAGGTTGACGGAATGTAGCAATAATAGATAATTTTCTCTGCCATTTTGATCAATTCTTACCGATTTCTGTGGGTTGACTTCAAGGTAAAAGTGAACGCAATGGTTGGAAAATTCTGATGGCTTTCAAGCTGGTTGTGTGCTGTAGAAGCAATCGATCGTTCTGTAACAGCTAAACAGACATGTAAAAGACAAAAAAATTGAACTGGCATTACATTTTTGTTTTTAATACAAGAGAATAAGTACAGGAACATGACTTAGTATCAGCCACTGGCAGTCACTGTACAGCAGAGCTTAAGCTATTCAAGAGAGAAGCAGCACAAGGAGCCAATAGGTTGTGCTGGAGTGCAAGGAGGAGGATGATAGGAGGAGATGCTGCTCTAGGTTCCCTCCAGTGCTGACCAAGGCATTTCGTCATGTGATATCTCTTACACTTCAGAATAGATGATCCCTTCCTTCAGCAAAAAACCTGTGACTAACTGTATACTCTGTCTATGACAATAATGCAGTTTACTGCGTTGTTGTCATATTCAGCCTGATAAAGTGACCCTGTGTGGCTCCAAAACATTGCCATACTTGTGACAATATCTTTTAGACATCTAAAGGTTCAAAACTTTTTTTTTTGGGGGGGGGGGGGGATTTCGGATCTGAAATTTAATTTGGTTTGTTATTCGGACCAATTTGAATTTTTAGTTTTCGGTTCAGATCAATTCTTAGTTCGCACTGGTCCTCTTAGTCCGTACTGGTGATTTTAGTCAGTATTGTACGGGTCATCTCCGTCCTTACTAGTTCTATTAGTCCATACTGGTCATCTTATTCTGCCCTGGTCATCTTAGTCCATACTCGTTATCTTAGTCCATAATGGTCCTCTTAGTCCATACTGGTCATCATATTCTGCACTGGTCATCTTAGTCTGTACTGATCATCTTATTCTGCACTGGTCATCTTAGTCTAGTCCATACTGGTCATCTTAGTCTGTACTGGCCATCTTATTCTGCACTGGTCATTAGTCCGTACTGGTCCTCTTAGTCCATACTGGTCCTCTCGGTCTGTACTGATCATCTTATTCTGCACTTGTCATCTTATTCTAGTCCATACTGGTCATCTTAGTCATTACTAATCATCTTAGTCCATACCGGTCACCTTAGTCCATACTGATCCTCTTAGTCCGTATTGGTCATCTTTGTCCGTACTGGTCATCTTAGTCCTTACTAGTCATCTTAGTCCGCACTGGTCATCTTGGTCCGTACTGGTCATCTTAGTTTGTACTGGTGGCCTTAGTCCATACTGATCATTGAAGTCCATACTGGTCATTAAAATTGGAGATTAAAAAATTTGGACGCAATTTGTGGGGGGGGGAATTGTATTCGTTCGAATTCAGATACATTTGAATGTCCGAATTAAAAGAAATTAGTCCAAATTTCAGTTCAGAACAACACTTTCATGTCTAATGTCTGTGTCAATAAAGATATTCTATTGGACACATTTCTCCGGTGTGCAGGTGACATCTTGTTTCTTTATTGATCTGAGCGGCACCATACGCAGTCATTGCAGCACCCATCTTCAAGGGGTTTTACCGGTATGGAACGCAGCGGGATACCTACTGGACTTGTCAACTGCCTCGTCCCTCACCCCTGAGGGCAATGCTAACGGTAAGTATTTATTTCATGTTCTTTATTTATCCATTCCAGTCTGACTGTTATTATAGCGGTATGATGACATTTACTTGTATGTCCACTTTGCTGTCTTGATTCTTTTTTCAGCCCTGAAGAAGTACGCATGACCTAATGACACCACTTATTTTCAGTGTTGTATGAAGACAATGAAGTCTTCTGATTTCCTGATACAAATCTATTGGACATCTCAAACATGCACCATGATCGGTAAATTCCATACATATACAGTATGGAGCATGACACATCTGACATATGACATTTTGAACTATACGTCTTCTGATTTCCATTGCAGTTTGTGCTATTAAATGTCATTGGCATTACCTCATGGTTAGCATAATGCTCAGGAATTCTTCTTTCAGGTTCAGCAACCCATGTGCATATCACCGTGTGACTTGTATGTAGAATGATGTATGTAGAGTGATTGTAATAGAATGGTGTTTTGTATGTTGTATATTTAGTATGAGCATATTTATAACATATTACCAGGACCTTTAGTTCTACATATAGGCACTCTGAACGGAAGGGCGTTACTAATTGTTGATGATTAAAGAGTGGGGACCTTTTATTTTATCCCCTAGATGAAAACGAGCAGCTAACCTCTGCAGTGCAGGGGTAGCCCCTCCGCAAGGGCTGGCACAATTTTTCTTTCTGGAGTTGTTCTTTAAGGAGGGGAGTTATGTTTATCATAATTAACCCTATGTGTACTGTGCTGGCAGATCTCATTATCAAACGTGATGTGCGGCACTATCTGCTCTCACAAAGTTTTAATGACCTCAAGGCTTGGGTGGTTCTTTGTATGTTAATGCACTAACATCAATGTGTATGCATGCGGACGCACATCCCTGAAAGTAGATTGTCTGCAGGAACATGGGTATATCCCTGTACTCACATATGGCCACGTATGCATACACATGCACATCCCTGAGAAAAGATGATTGTGTGCAGGAACACGGTATACACCTGTACTTGCGTGCTGGTGCATCTGGATGCACATCCCTGAAAGTAGATTATCTGAGGGAACACGGGTTCAGCTCTGTACTTGCATAGAGCCACTTATGCGTACAGGTGCACATCCCTGATAGTAGACTGCGGGAACGTGGGTACACACCTGTACTTGCCTACTGATGCATATGGACACACGTCCCTGAAAGTAGGTTATCTGAAGGAACATGGGTACTGTACTTGCCCTGTACTTGCATGCAGGTGCACATCCCTGATAGTAGACTGTGGGAATGTGGGTATGCGCTGGTAATTGTGTACAGCCACGTGTGCACACAGATGCACATTCCTAGATACAACCTACATCCAGGGATTTACTGCTGTGCACATACGTGGCTGCATGCAAGTACCTGCGTACAGCCATTGACTTCTATAGGAGGTTATCTGCAGTCTGCCTGGCGGGGGAAACACACCGGGATTTACATTGAACAGGTTCAGCCATCTGTGTGCATGAGCCCTTAACCTATTTTTAAAGAAACAATTAGAAAAGTAAGACTTTTTTGCCATGTGTGCCACGTGAAGGGGAACACGCAACAGACATATAGTGGGGCTTTGTCAAATTTGACTGTAAAGGTGGAAACACCCTTTAAGGTCGAAACGTTAAAGCTGCTCGCATTGATCAGTTGAATGAGCCCAGTAGGAAATCTGTTGGAATCAGCTGGATGTCTGCAGTGGTGAAAGGACTTCTGCGGTCACTAGGTGGCAGCTGCGCCTCTCCCAGCCGAGCGTGGATTCCGCACACACACACAGCTTTGCTAATACTCCAATAAGCTTGCCCGCATTCTCCCAGTTCAGAGGCAGGAGACTTTTTATTTGTTGATTCCTCTAAACCTCTGTGTGCACATATTCCTGCCTGACTCCGTACCGCCAACATAACAAAATAAATTCTTCCTAGAAGCCACGCTGAATAAATCCAGCCGCAACTTCCTTTTGTTTCCATTGTAAATCCACACACAGTCTTAGGGGAGAAGAGGGGGATTTTTCATCGCAGGCGCCGGTAGGGAGATATAAAAATGACAGCTGTATGTCAAAGGAATGGCTCTGCATCTCTGTTTTTGTTCTTGGCATATTTCACGGGATTCATCATTGGCTATTGTGGTCAAAGTGCAGCCAATGGTCAGTCGCAGTCAGCCGCCGAACTGCTGCACCTACGTACCAAAGCAAGAATGGTCATAATCATCTCTCTTGGGATTTTCAATAGCCACCCGTAGGTGTCTCTACATAAAAACTAAAGCTGAACTCTAGGCAAATGGCTCAATACGTATATAATAGATACATCATTACAATACCTTCCTTATGTACCAACCAAATGTATTTATTACAGCGCCACAAACAAAGGGTTACGAGCAACAAAGTAAAAATGTTAAAATATTTGGTCACTAAATAGCTAACTCAGTAAAATTTTATAATGAAAAGCCTCATGATGAAAGTATGAAGCAGATAATAACGTCTGGCCCGGGGACTAACCTCCAAGAGAGGGAAAAATAGACAACAATGAGTTTGCCATGTGCGTAATTATCGGCCAGCTCAGAGGACAGAGTAAATAATAGCGCACTCAGAATTGTGTAGGTGTTGTGAGCAATTATTTACAACTTGCTTGTGTACTGTGTTAATAGAGAACTAAAATATAAAATAATAATAATAAAAACTGTGCAATGCAATAACCAATCCACATGAGTCACAGTTCTTCCACCTTGTTTGACTCAGATGCTTGAAGATAATGGTTTATTCATGCCACTGCAAATCCATGTATGCTTTTGTTGTGAAGCCCCCCTGGCTGGAATCCCCATCATCCCCTCTGACCCAAGAAACTGCTTTTCTGTGGTTTACTGCAACCAGCCAGTCGGCAGGGGGTAAATTTATCTGCATTCAAAACTTTTTATTTAGTTTTTGGATAGAGTGGGGAGGCGTTTGAACCTTTGTTTTTTGTTTTTTTTACTACTATCTGGAGCTCCTTAATGCAGCTTTCCCTTCATTTAAACCAGAATTAAATTGTGGTGTGGGCAGCCAGCAATTTTGCCATTCTGTGTAAGTATACAGAGCACATTATGACACACTTACCTATTGGCATGCTCTGCTCCAGGGGTGTGAGGTCCGAGTTCCCGATAATACAAAATCACCTGCACTCCATACAGCGTACAGACCTTGGATAAAAGGTTGGTGCTTGAAGTGACAACACGGATGGCGCCGTGTCAGTTACAGTCCATAACAGAAGTCACCAGCACTCAATGATGTGTGCAAAAAGTAAAGCACTTTTTATTCAATCGTCACATGTGTCAAACAGCCAACATTTCAGGGCCACGCAGGGTCCCTTCTTCTGGGGGCGACATAGTGCTGCTGCCATGTAATTATCCTCTTCTTCCAGGCATGCCATTTTTTTTCTTCGCTCCCATTGGGCAAGCACTGATGATGTGACCACCACTCATGCGTATTGGAGTTACATTATTTGGTGCCCAACTCCATTTCCAGTCATTGTACAGATTAAAAAAAGGTACACAAAGTTTTTGGCAGACAAGACTCATAAATGATCTTCTATAGACCTGCTGGCACATTTCGTTTTTTAAGGTTTATTTACGCTTCCCTGATGATAATGGTTTCAACAGACAGGAAGTGAGGGGAAAAAGTGCGTGTCATCTACCCCCCCCCCCCATATAAAAATCTTAGTATGGAGTTGCTGGTTGCTAGACATGTGCACCGGCAAAAAATTAGTTGTGTTTCGTTTTCATTTCAATTTTTCCTTATTTAGTTTTTCGGGTCCTAAAGTCAATTAATTTCGGGATCCGGATTCAGGACCAATTCCGAATTTTCATTAGCAGTAGTATGTACAAATTCTTGTTCCGGACGAATTTCCATTGCAGCAAAGTGACATTAGACAAAAGGAAAAAAAAATGGCGGT
>NW_017306565.1:40896-73776 GCF_000935625.1 Nanorana parkeri
CTAGTGCAACCCTGCCTAGCTCATTGACATCACTAGTTGCCAGGAGCTTGGCAGGTTGCCAGCCAGACAGTCACAGCTAGCTAAGAGCTTAGCAACCTGGGACACTCTGGCAAGAAAGGGGGCAGCAGGCACATCTAAGCCCCACCACATGACCCAATATGATGCTGTCTGAGGCTGCCTCATCATAGGGACGACCCTGGTGATGCGTTACAGAACATTGGAACGCATTAAGCAAACTGTAACTTTTTTTTTTAGCTAAAGCCATTGGACGCCTTGTCGCCTTGTTCTTGTGTTGGGACTGTTGGGCAACGGTGTAAATTGACCACTAGAGGTGCCAGGGGCAAAGTAAACAGTAGCCAGAGCAACGTCTCTGGGTTTGGCGGTTGCTAGGAGAACGGTACTTGCCTGACTGCATTGTGCCAAGTGTAAAGTTTGGTACAGGGGGGATTTTGGTGTGGGGTTGTTTTTTAGGGGTTGGGCTTGGCCTTCTCATCCAACATCAGTACCTGACCTCACAAATGTGCTTCTGGAAGACTGGTCAAACATTCGCATAGACACACTCCTAAACCTTGTCGACGCCTTCCCAGAAGAGTTAAAGCTGTTATAGCTGCAAAGGGTGAGCCAACTCAATATTGAACCTTAGGGACTAAGACTGGGATGCCATCAAAGTTCATGTGCGTGCAAAGGCAGGCGTCCCAATACTTTTGGCAATATAGTGTATATAGATTAAGAATAAAGAAACCATCACTCCTTGGGATCCTCTTCCAATATATAGAGAGTGGTTTATTGAATCCTATCACCCAGCAGGCTCTCCAGGAGGAAACCAAGACTGCGGCATCCACGGCACTATACCAGCCCTGTGCAGAGCCCCTAAAAGGAAAACAAACGGTCTAATCTTCTATCTTTAAGGTGCTTATGTCCAGTCAATACCACCGGGGCAGCGATTGGTCGTTCTACGGCCTGGCCACAGAATTGATTTAAGGCATCATTTAATAAAGTGTCTGAAGGAAGAAAAATTCCTGTTGTTCATATTAACAAGTCCTCCGACTCTCTCCTATTATTCCTGATGTAGTAAAGGAAACCAGAGGTAAAAACCCAACCAACTGGCTGCTATTGAGGAAAGCAGCTATCCCTCCAGATACATTTCTACCCAACATCAAATGCTGAAGTATGCTCACTATAAAAGAAAATGTTTCCTGCACTTCATTTTACTTGGATAAGTGTTTTTTCGATGGGTCGTATATGTGAACCTGGATTCAGGTGAAGAAAAAGAAAAAAAACATTAGCAGCCATTACATGGCTGTGTGATAATGATTAGGTATTTCATCGTCTCTTTTTACAATTTCTCTGCTTTCTGACACGAGAGACAGTTACTAAGATACAAAAACCCCCTTGAATGCATATTTTATTTATTTATTTATTTTCTTCTGCTGCTTTTTCCTTACAAAATGTTCTTATTTGAAATGTGACAAGATCTCGGGGAAAATGACATATTTTTTAAGTTTAGTATTTTTTTTTTTAATAATTAAAGTTTAACTTTATTACACAGCTGTAGGCAGAGGTAGGCAGTGCTCACAAAACTTAAACATTACAGTTCAAAGCACTGCTGCAATGACTACTACAACTAGCAATGGTACAACTTTGGCAGCTGCCGCTATTATTGCTACTATTAGTGATCCTCATGCCTCTACTAAGAGCTGTTACTGCAACTACTGCTGGTATTACTGATACTCAAATGTTCTCACCAAGGAATGCTACTACTGCTGTTATTACCACTGCTACTACTACTACTACTTATGTTACTACTACTGTTGATAGTAATACTTATACTACTACTAATGATAACTAACTACTACCGCTTCTGCTTATGTTACTTCTGAGGATTACTAACATGCTACTATCCATGCTTCAAATTATTACCGCTGCTGCTACTCATGTTCCTACTGAGGATTACTACTACTGTTGATAGTAATACTTATACTACTACTAATGATAACTAACTACTACCGCTTCTGCTTATGTTACTTCTGAGGATTACTAACATGCTACTATCCATGCTTCAAATTATTACTGCTGCTGCTACTCATGAGGATTACTACCACAGTTATTACTCATGTTTCTACTAAGAAGTACTACAGCTGCCATTACTCCTACCGTATTAAGGATTGCTACCACGGCTACTACTAATGCTGCTACTAGGAATTACTACCACTGTTGTTACCTATGTTCCAGCAAAGGATTGTTGCTATTGCTGCTATTACTAATGCCCCTGCTACTGATAACTAACTACTATTGCTGCAATTACTTATGTTGCTGCTAAGGATTACTACCACTGCTACTACCCATGCTCGTAATAAGGGAGCATGGGTAGTAGTTGTGCTACTACCCATGCTCCCTTATTAGGAGCATGGGTACTACCACTCCATGCTTACTACCACTGCTATTACCCATGCTTCTAAAAAGAATTACTACCGCTGTGGCTACTCATGTTTCCACTGAGGATTACTACCACTGCTATTACCAATGCTTCTACTAAGAATTACTACTGCTGCTACTACTCATGCTCCTATTTAGGATAACTACCACGGCTACTACCCATGCTCCTAATAAGAATTACTACCACTGTTATTCCTCATGTTTCTACAAAGAAGTACCACAGCTGCTGCTACTCCTATTAAGGATTACTGTCACTGCTACTACTAATGCTTCTACTAGGAATTACTACCACTGTTATTACTCATGTCCCAGCAAAGGGTTGCTGCTATTACTAATATTATTATATTGCTGCTATTACTAATGCCCCTACTACTGACAACTACTATTGCTGCAATTACTTATGTTCCTGCTAAGGATTACTACCACGGCTACTACCCATGCTCCTAATAAGAATTACTAGTAGTTAAATTAAAGTTCTTCGTAATCATAAAGAAATTGGACTAAAATCATTAGTCTGTATTGTTTTTTTTTTTTTAATGTCACCTGTCTCTTTAAGAAAAAGTATCAGTAATTGGTATCTGCAAGTACATTAGGGGAAGTACTTGTACTTGGTCTTGAAAAAGTGGTATCAGGATATCCCTAATTACTACGACAGCTATTACTCCTATTAAGAATTCCTGTCATTACTACTACTAATGCTTCTACTAAGAATTACTGCCACTGCTGTTACTCATGTTCCAACAAAGGATTGCTACTATTGCTGTCATTGCTAATGCCCCTGCTACCGATAACTACTATTGCTGCTATTGCTCATGTTCCTGCCAAGGTTACTACTTTTTCTCCTACTACTCCTGCTCCTACCCGGGGGTTACTGGTACTGCTGTTACTGATGTTACTATTCATTGTTCTGCCAAGGATTTCTACTACTGCTGCTGTTACTAGTGTTCCTACTAAGGACAAAAAAAAAAGGCCACTGGGCTTGCTGTATTTTTCTTGAAGACAGTTGGCTGGTTATCTGACTGGCTTTTTCCATTCTGAATTGAGAAAGCCGGTCGGATTACCACTGAAACGTCTTCAAGAAAAATACAGCAGGCCCAGTGGCCTTGATTTGTTTTTGTATAGATATACCATGACCTGGATGAATGAGAACATTCATAGACATACTGCCAAATTGCTTTGTTCTTGCCTTGGGACTGTTTTCGGCAAAACTGCATCTCAATGCAGATCAACACTTAATTTAAGATATCTACAAGAAATGAGTCTCTTCCTACAGATCATAGTTGCGATTTCCTTAAAGTGATCTCAAATTCAAAAACTTATTTCAAATGCTGATGAAATTACTTACAATGGATGTCGTTTTTTTTTTAGTTTTTAAAAGTTTTCAGCTGGTCCCCTGATCACTGGCCCTGATAACCTGTTTTAGAGGGGCTCCTTTCCTGTGAAGGGTTCCTATGTAGTCACCTTCGTGTGTGCTAGTAAGCAGCATGTGTCTCAGCAAACACATAGGCAAAGCAAGGCAAAGCAAGCCATTCCCATTCCCCTCTCTTTTCACTTCTCCAAGATTGTAGATGGGCAGCTCATGGTGATGGAGACTGACCTGGACACTCTGGCTGGCATCTCACCCAGCTCCTGGCATGCAAGACAGAACCGCTGAAAGCATGCTCCAGCATCCACCAACCTCCTCCCACCCTCCTTTGCCAGGACAGATCTCTGACAGCCCTCCCTATAACTACAACCCTAATGCTAATGCTCCCTGTAACACTAGCCCTACATTAACCCTTCCTTGTGTGTCCTAGTAAGCTGTGTGTGTCTCCACAAACACACAGGTACAGCAAGACAAGTGACTGCCCTGCTCCAGGTCCTCCCTTCTCCAAACTAATAGATGAACAGCTGTTGGAGGCTGCTCTGTCCCTTGTGATCTTGTACCGGACAGGAAGTTCGGGGAAGCCGAGCTGAGAGAGTTGGAGCTGTTCAAAAACACAATGGCTACAAAAATGTAAAAAAATACTTTGCTTGGAAAATGTAAATTTGTTTGATCTATCTATGTTTAGGACTTTATAACTACTTTAAATAAGGCGGCTGAGTGAAACTTTATTTATTCTTTATTTAATCTTCCTCTGAACATTAATAGCACGTCACAGCTGGAGATGTTGAACAAAAGATGTCTCGGCTACATTTAATATAATTCCAGCAAAGATTTGTTACTACCGCTGCTTTCGTTAACACTACCGGTGCTGCACTTTAACTATCGGCGGCTACTTCTTCTGTTACTACTAAACAAAATACAAATAAAAAAACTGAATGAGTGCTGGATCTGAGAAGGGGTCTTTGGGTGCCCATCAGCCAAAATAAGGCCTCTACTAAAACCGCTCCCATGTCCCCAGCCGCACCTCCACCAGCTCGAGGACAGATACTGCTTCCCAGGTTCCAAGGGGTCAGGCCCCCTGACAACTACCTACACCAACAGTGGAAGGGGGCACCATACCAGCTGATGGCCCCTCATTTTGTAACCGACTCACATTTCTAGACCCGCAAAGACCCCTTAACCTGCCAAGCTGCCGTGACATAAACAACCATTCCAACTGCCACCAACTGCAAAAAATTAGGGGAGGTCCAATCTGCTTCGTCAATTTTCCGGAAAGAACGCCCATCAGCCCTTGCGGTCCCATCCCATGCAGCTTCTCCCCGACACCTGACTCCAACCTCCAATCAGGTAAGATCAATGGATTCCCATTTTATTTAACTCCTTTCTCCAGGGACTTTTCCTTCCCCCAGTCATGCAGCCCCCTCCACTCATTATCTCCAGTTCTGTCTTTATAGTAAAAAAAACAACCCTGCATACAAAGCAGAGCTACACAACTTCCAACAGCGTATTCCAGCATTCATTTTACTAAAATAATCAGACTCTACAAGAGACAAAGCCTGTACAAGAAGGCGTCACCATTGCCTGGGCACCATGACATCTAAATCTGGCCCTGTAGGCACTTTACCTCGGGCCCAGAAGGTAAATGCATAGAACATCATCAAAACAGCCATTGCCTCCTAAGAATAAGTGCTCTGCATGTCAGAAACAGCTCCTGATAAACTCATACAAGGTACTTTTATTTTCCCAGCACAGGCAACTTAAAAATGAATTAAAACATTAACAGTTTTATAACAACAATCTTCATGTCAGGAGATGAGTAATCCTGATGCAGGTGCACAATCAGGATCCTGAAACTTAATTACACAAACTCGGCGCATGAATTAGTAAATGAGATCAGCTTCTGAAAATAGTTTGAGTGCTGTCTGATTTGCTCGCCTCTTCAACCTCATTTGACACTGAGGCCTACAGTTAAAGAAGACCTCCAATGAGGAGTCAATCATGTTTTCTAGTTTACCTGTAGATTTATGAGTTCCCCACAAGGGATGTGTTTTTCGGTATCGAATACCAGTACCAATATTTTTTTCCAGTGCTCGCCAATTCCAAATACCGATACCAGCATCCTGAGGTACCGTGGGCCATGTTTATCAGGCTTCCTGATTGCCTGGGAAGCTGGTGTTCTATTGAAAGAAAACCGGCTTCACGTTCCAAGGCAGCCTAACTTCCTGAGCAATCAGGAAGCAGGGCAGCATGTCATGGCCTGCCTTCCGGCTTCCTGATTGGCTAGGAAGCCGGCTTCACTTGTTGCTAGGCAGCTTGGCTTCATGACCAATCAGGAAGCAGTGCAGCATGTCATGACCTGCCTCCCGGGTTCTTGGTTAGCTAGGAAGCAGGCTTCACTTGTTGCTAGGCAGCTTGGCTTCATGACCAATCAGGAAGCAGAGCAGCAAGTCATGACCTGCCTCCCGGCTTCTCGGTTAGCTAGGAAGCAGGCTTCACTTGTTGATAGGCAGCTTGGCTTCATGACCAATCAGGAAGCCGGGTGGTGGGTCATGATGTGCTGCCCGACTTTGTGATAGGAAGTCATTGCTACTCAACTGCCCATAATCCTATTCAGTGTAGTAGTATCCCCATTGGAGCCTCTTGTGGTGAAGCTCCTGGTAAGTGATCCATTGTGTCAGTTTTTATCAGCTCAGAATTACTCTGATCAAATCCAATAGATCCTCTAGTGTGGATTGCTCTGCCTAGTCACAGCTGGAGTGGATTTTCCATCATTCGCTTGACTTCAGCTGGGAATTCAGCATTGTTTTTGCCACACAAGGTCCTGAGAGATTCAAGATGTCAGTAGGTGATCTGAAACATCAGCTTTGGGTAGTCTGACCCTTTAATCAGTAATTTGATGTAGCAGGATATAATGCATACACACGTTTTTAGAGTACATTGCTGTATACCAAAGGGATAGAATTATGAAGAAAACTGAATGTTCTCCTTCATGTACAGTAATTACCTGACGTTCCTTCCCTGGAATAATTAACTCTGCATTAAGAAAGGGTCAGGGAAATTAGTACACTATACTAAACACCTCTAAGAAAAGACAGATTCAGCATTGTTTGCATTTAAAGGAATAATATCAATATCATATTCATAGGACCAGTTGTAAGTTAGTAATGGACTTAATTCCATCGTACTCCTTTCTGGATAAAGCCTGGAGTATAGGGGTGCTGTATACAACCAGTGACACCATGGATCCATAAAACGTCCAGTTTTGAGTTTCATTAAATCGTCACTTAACATTAACAGTGCAAGTGCAGTGCACTTAACATTAACAGTGCAACAGTGCTCCTGCAGGCTTTCCTGCAGAAAGCCTGCAGGAGCCAGGAATAAGCTATAGATTTCTCTCTATTAAACCTCCACTGGGCTAAACAAAGATTTAAACCTTGCTATCTGGAGGGGAAAGGCAGCACATACTACAAATTATTGTATGGCTGACTGGAGTTGCACTTGAACTACAGAGCTAGGAAAGAAAAGAAGAAGGCCTATATGACAAAGGTGTGAAAGTGAACCAGGCTAAGAAGGGTTACTTACTAGATTGGGTGAAAAGGTCGAGGTGAGGAGGGTTCTTAGAGTCGTATGTGAGGAGGAGTCACACGGGTCCAGTCAGAGATTGGCAACACCCACCCGCTTGAGATTATTTTCTAGCTGGACTGGCTTGTTTCAAGTCACGGCAGTTGATTGGCGGTTTGAGTCCTTGAAGGCGTTTGTCAACTGGCGGTTATTGATAAATTAATGGTGGACCCATCTTCGGTGTGGGTATCCTTCATATGGTGAAATCCACCTGTTGTTACCAGTATGGGTCTGCGGTCAATTAATATTGTCCCCGGGGCAGTGTTTTACGGCTGGGGCCATTGTGTAAAAAATGTGGCTGCCGAAGCAAGGGTTATGTTTACGGTTCATAATGCCTTCAAGGACCTGAAACCTGATATTTCATACAGTCTGATTATTGTTAATTATTGTTTGATACTTATAATTACAATATTTATACTAGTTTTTGTAAAACAAAAGGCTGCTGTGGCCATTGAACTCCACTCCTGGTGTGTTGGTAATATTGTTAGAAAAGGGAAAGGATTTGGGAAGGTTGATGTGTATAAGGGCTGGGAGGTAATGGGGACCTCTGAACAACCTTAGTCATGTATCCTTTACTTGTTTAAAATGTAATGTCACAGTGACCTTGTTCATTTTGTAGATTTGAGATTAAAGAGATTCCAGCTTGTGATGGGCAGGTGCATTTACTTTAAAAAGGTGGTCACCTCCTTGTATCCTGGCATTGAGATGAGCGAAGTTGGCAGTTTTACCATATGGTAAAATGCATTGGAATAAATGGATGTGGAAATACATGTGGTTTTGTGGTGCAATGGGCTAAATATATCCGATGTGGGTTTGATTGTCAACAAAGCACTAACATTATGACCACGTGACTTCAATGATAAACAGAACCATGTTATGATTGCAACAAATTCAAGTTTGATCAAATGACTCCCTCATCTCTATAAGCAAATTTCAATATCTTAAATAGCAAGACTTGGTAGCCTCAGCAGGCACACTCAGCAAAGAAGCCCACTGTTGGGTCATCAATGTGATGAATGGACCAATACAGAACTGTGGAAAGGAAGGACCAGCGCTTCGACTTCTGGAACTAGAGCCACTATTTGCATAACTGAGTGTCTTCCAGGGTTGGTCATCTTTTGGACTTGTATGAAGACATCAAGGGGATATGTCCTTGCTCTGTCTGATACGTGCTTTGAAATCCAATTGCCAGTTTAGTTCATGTAAACTAGGTACAAATTAATTTTAGGTTGATATTTAATGTCGCAGCAGCATTACAAAATGCAAAGAGGTATCTGCAGTATATTCCAATTTAATTAACTTGTCAAAACATGTCATCATTTTGGTATATAATTATTTGGTGTTGTGTTGGTATGGGACAGTTGTGAGCGTGATGAGCTTACATACCCCAGAACAAGAGTAAGGAACCATTGGAAAAGTTATTACAATAGTGGTAATGGAGTGGTAACAGAGGATACCTTTTATAAATACATGTAAGCAAAGTAATGTGTAGGGGTAACACTTTCAGGGATTTATTACCTCTCTCAGATATCCAGGGGCCTCCCGAGGCCGGGTGTCACCCAGAGCAGGTACTGGGTGAACCCTGCCATGACGTCATCGCACATTCTCGGCCATCTTGTTGATGGACGCGGGCAGAGAGAGGAGGGGGAAGTCACCCGGCGGGGTAAGGTATGCCGCTGGGTCCCCTCCTCTCTCCTGCAACTGCCAGGCTCTTGGTCCATGACCGAGTGCCCGACTTCTTAGAGGTGGTGACACCAAAATGACTGCCAGTCATTTTGGTTTCACCCCTCCAATAGTGTTACCCGGGTGCGGGCCGCACCCCCTTAGTGACGCCGCTGCAGATATTACTATTAAAAATGGGTTTAACTAATGCTGTGCCTCATACTATACCATACCATGGCAGTATATTGTACTCTAAACCATTAGCAATGCATTGCAGTACTGGGAGTGATCATTAGGTGGCGCTTGTTCACAGGATAACACAGAACTTTCACAAACGAGCGATCAGACACCCATTTCCGGGAAAACACAGCACTTTTCAGAGATCGCTCACACACTCATTCACAAGTTGAGCCAGCACTTTTCAGCCCGTTCCTGTACCTTTCCATGCTCCGGAGCCCTTGCTCCCTCTCCTAGAAGGTGGCAGATTGGCAGAACAGTGAGCACACAGGGGATTTTGTTTTATTTTGCTGGTTAAATGGGAGTTACGATTAGCTGAATATCGGATACTGTACTTTATGATTTGAATAAGTTCAAATGCCATAACCAGAGCTTGTCTTTGTCATTTGTCATTCCCCTGTCTAATTGTCTTTCTTCCCTTTCTGTTCCAATCTTTAATATTTTTTTATATTATAGGACATGATTGTTCTTATGTCATACATGCCTTTTTCAATAATTGTTCAATAATCTTTGAATATCTTTATGTGATGTTTGTTCTGTTTATTTGTTTAAATTAAAAAAACGTAATACATAAATAAAAAAAAAAACAGAGGGTTCAGCATGAGCTAACTGGCCTTTCCTGAAGGTCATTTTGTAGACAAGGCATAGGTGCACGCACAGTCAGAATTAGGATAATTACGAAGCATATAAAGCTTGAGACTGGTATCCGTTTGAACTCCTTGCATGATCATGCTAAACAAAAGGGCAGTATCTTATACAACATATAACCTGTGGAAGAGAGGATCATCTCAGCCTTGGGGAGGCTTCTTTGGCTGGAGCTCAAGGACGGCTTTTTAACGATAAAAGGTGGAGCTTGGCTGGAAAATAATATAGCTTGTGTATATTGTGACATGTCAGGAATGTATTCATGGTGTCTTGTAAAGCTATTAAAAGATCCGCTTTTATTGCACGCACTGTTCCAAGCACCTTGCCCCGAGATCACTATGTAAGGTCTGACCATCTTTGGGTCGGGGGTCACACAAGGCTAAGAACCCGCCATCAGCTGGTCTGTATAACTTTTTTTTTTTAGCAGTAAAACATGTTTGTCACTTTTTTCCTTAGAATAACACAGCGGACCAGATCTAATACAATGCATGCGTAATACTATGGGAATTATAACCAAAAAAAACATCAAATGCGCTTTTAATACTCTTCCTTCGGCTTTATCCCTCTTGCATCTTTAAATTATTTTTTTGTTTTGAAGTAAACAATAAGCGGAGCTCTCCAGTATGTACTCTAAATTAATGTATTGTGCGTAGAACCTCACCACGGAGCCCAAATGAAATTTTAAAAGATTTTTTTGCTATTGATCTGAGAGTGTAATACATTTGTAATCAGCAACTATGTTTTATCTGTAGTTGGCTACGAGAGAGCATGGAAACTTTCACGTGCTGCCTGAATCCCGTGGCGGGCATAATACGGCTCGCTGTGTGTATCTAAAGTATTTTAAAGCTGAACTCCTGGTAGATACAAAGGACACACAGGAATGAAGATCTGCAATGATTCACACGTTTTTTTGTCATACATTTTTAAAATAAGCAATGTAATTCTGAAGGTGACCTGGTATCATGGTATCATCCTCTTGCAGTCCCTTTAGATCAGAGCTCACACTGGGAGAGGGAGCAGCAGTACAAGGAGCCAATCAGTTCATGTCCTGACAAAGAGCCTGGTGTTAGGAAGTTTAAACATGCCCTCTGTGAGAACTATTGACCCAAATGTTGGGGAGTCTGTGGGAAGAGAGCAAGGGACCCCTCCATTTCATTCCACCACTTCAAATAGAACGGAAGCAAAAACTTTTTGTTAGCTTTGAATAGAGTAAGGAAAGGTTATAACCCCGGTCAGCTTTTTTTTTGCCATCTGTGTCCCATTGGGGTGATTTATTTTAACTTCCTGTCTGACACAACAGGAAGTGAGAGGAAATATCTCAGAAGAGAGGAAAATCCCTAGTGGTCAGCAGTGTCATCAGACCTAGTTAACCGGTTGGAGGATTTGCCCTCTATTATTGTTCTGATGACCACTCAATATTTGGGATATTCTTTCACTTTCATTGGTAACGATCACCAGGACAAATATAGGGGGTATATTAGAACCTGACAGATGTTCTAATCCCTATCCACTCAACCCAAAACTAAAAAAAAAAACAAGTTTTGGCTTTAGTTGTACTTTAATCAGATGTGCTAGCATTTGGCATGTCGAGAGAAGGATAGAGCAGAGTGAGATGAGCTCATCAGTTTGCTGCTTCTCCTTTCACTGTCAAGTCACAGGCTAGGGGGAGGGGTAAGACCTGAACGTGTTACTTACAGTTGTATTTTTTCCGCTTAATCTATTTTTTCAATAATTAATCCAGATCAAACAAATACACATCACCCAGCAAAGTGTTTCTTTACATATTTTCCCAAGCACTTACAGTCATCATGTTTCCAAAGAGCTCCAACTCTCTCAGTTCTGCTTCCCTGAACTGCCTGTTGACTGCAAGATCACAAGGGACAGAGCAGTCTCCAGCAGATGTCCATCTACTAGCTTGGAGAAGAAAGGAAGTGGTAGATGGGAGCAGGGAAGTGTCTTGCCTTATATGGCACCTCACATACTTCTCTCCTAACTGATTCTTCTTAGGGCTACCACACACTAGCCCTGGCACAATTCGGTAGGGGTATTTAGGGTGGTTAGGGAGTGTTGTTGGGTGGTGCACAATTGGAAAAAGGAAGGGCCTGGGCGGGGAAATGTGTAAGCAGGGGCATCCCTAGCCTAGACATCTCACCAGCTAAGGCCGGTAGGGATTGGGTACTCATGATGCATGTTCCGGGGTGGGGGGGGTGTTTGAGTGTGGGTGCTCATGTTGCATGTTCTGGTGACGAGGAGAGGTTAGGTTAGTTTCTCTTGGTGCAGGTTCTGGAAGGGGGGGAGGGGTTGCCAGTAGCTTGTGGGGTGGCAGGATGGGGTTGGTTTATGGTGCATGGCATTCTGGCCAGCTCACTTGCCAGGAGCTAACCAGGACGCCAGCCAGAGCATCCTGCTCAGGTCCTGGCAACCAGTGATGTCAGAGCATCATTATAGAGATGGAGCTGTGTGTAAGGGCCACTGTCCTCTGGCCAGAGCACCCCAGGTTGCTAAGAGCTGGGCAGGGAGATGTGTAACGGCCATACACATCTACTTGCCCGGCTCTTAGCAACCTGGTATGTTATGCACACTGCAACCATGTTGCTCTGCCTGCTGCCCCCCACTTGACCCACTTGACCCAAAGAGATGCCACCTGAGGCCTCAGGCTATTTCATTATAGGGGTGGCCCAGCATGCACTTTTTCTGTGCACTTCGGTGCACTAAGCAGCCGAGACAAATTAATAATTTGCTCTAAAGCAATTCACATTACCCCGCCGCAGTGCGTTAAAGCACCGCACCAACATAAACAGGCCCCTAACATCCAAACAAATCTTACAATGAAAACAAAAACCACCACATTTGTCTTTATTCCTTTTTATAATGCTTTGTCCACTTTCTCAGCAAAAAGGAAAATGCAGCCCAGCTTGAAGGTACAGATTACTGACTAGAACGTCACGTGACATATTTTGGGCACAGTTCACATGGCGATCTTTTCCAGGCCCCTGGATAGCTTAGGCTTGACAGATCGGTTACCATTTTGGATATAATGACTGCTGGCTGCTGCGCTACATGACTGCAGCCAAAAACTTCAAAATTTTACCGCGTGGGTGAAGGATTGACCCAGTTACACAAAAAAATGGTGTCAATCTGATTACAATGTCATGAACTTGCTGGCTGCGGAAAGGCGGTTATGTAATTACCCTCATTGTTAGTTTAAAACTTTTCGCAGGTCGCTGCCAGGAAAGTACTTTAGCGTATAGTAAGGAACGTTCTTTGGTGAGCCGAGCTGACATAAGCAAACTGCAGGCCCAACCAGGATTGTCTCCTTTCTTGTGGAGGAAGCAGAAGTCTTTTAGGGAAAAACGTGTTTATTTCAGCAATTCCTCATCGGATTCAATAAAGTGGGCATATGTTACACCCAGCCACTGTAACCTCAGATCAGCTTTAACCTGTTATTGTCCTTTTAAATATTTTTGAATCTGTGTCTCTTATCAAAACATACCTAGTGATTACAAGGGCTTTGGTCTGGGCACTTCCTGTTATAGGGTGACAACTGTCCCCAAACTGTGCTTCTGTAACAATGACCATGACAATATGAGCTTCAGCTTTGAGTCAACCAGTGGTTCGACCTAAACTCAAGCTGTTTGCAGTTTGATGAATGGGAGAACAATTGGGCCAGTTTGCCACCCGCTGGACCTCTGCCTGTGTCCTAACAAGTGCACAGTATTTTTAGTTGCTAGGACCCAGGTGGCCCCATAGCGTCACTGGCTGTTATGGTGAACCTGCCTGAACAACTAGTGTTGATGTATAGCCCAGCTACTAGCATTCTAGCATCCAAGACCATTAATTACTAGGTAACAGGTCACCCTGGGTCTTGTTCTCATGGATGTTGGCTGGATTTCTGGTTGGCTTTGGTGAATGTCCAAACAAACCAAACCTAGGCACATTCAGCTCATCACTGCCTGACACATGTGCCCCTGGTAAAGACTTTAAGTGTCTGTGCCAACACATTGTGTGGCCAAGGTCCACCATTGTCACTTTTAGGAAGCCGGTCCAGATCAATGGCGTGTAACCAAAAGTGGAGCAAGTGCATGTAGACAGGAAGTGGCTGAAAAAGGCTAAAATAGATCAGCTGTACTGAGATTTAAAGAAGGGACAAAATCAGTTTTAAAATAGTATACAATTATATTGTAAAAAAAAAATATATATATGTCAACAGTGTATCACCTTGTTGTAGGTTGACCAGCTTGTGTCTGAGCAGAGGCATGCCACGTTCTTCGGTGGCCCTCCTATCATCCTCCAGTGAGGTTTGTTATATAATGTTATGTTTCTTTTCATTGCAAAAAAAAATTGCAAATGTTTATGATGCACAATGTTTTACCAAATACATGTGTTAGAGCTGCAGGGAAGGTATGTGTGAGGGTAAGGTTACAGGGAGGGTTTGAAGAATTAGTGTTAGGGTTACAGGAAAGGTTATTTTGAGGGTTGGGGTTACAGGGAGGGTCAGTGTGAGGATTGAGGTTACAGGAAGGGTCAATGTGGGGTTAGTGTTACAGGTGAGGTTAGTGTTAGGAACAATGGAAGAGTTACTGTGAGGGTTGTTGTCACAGGTAGAGTGTTGAGGTTACAGAGAGTGTTAATGTGGGAGTAAGTGAAAGGGTTACAAGGAGGGTTAATGTGAGGGATGGGGTTACAGGTAGGGTAAGGCCTAGTTCACACCTAGGCGTATTGCATATGCGCGTCTGTCGCACGTTTTTTTACCGCGGTTCGCGGTAAAAAAATTGCGCGACAAACGCGCGTTTCCGAGGGCTACTTGGCTGTATCCCAATGAAAACGCGCAACAAAAACGGCCCAAAGTAGTACATGTACCTTTTCAGGTGTGGGCCGTTTTGTAGCGTGTTAGGGACGGGCTGAAATACGCCAAGGTGTAAACCAGACCCATTGAATACAATGGGATTTAGATGTTTGAGCGTTTTGTAGAGCGTTCGTCGAGCGTAGAACACTCTACAAAACGTGCAGGTGTGAACGAGGGCTTAGAGTTAGGGCTAAAGGAAGGGCTACTGTGAAGGTTGGGTTTACAGGAAGGGTTAGTATGAGAGATAGTATTAAGACAACTAAGAGTTAATACGAGTGTTGTGGTTACAGGAAAGTTTAATTTGGGGTTAGTGTTACAGGGTGGGTTAGTGTTAATATTAATAGAAGATTTACTGTGAGGGTTGAAGTCACAAGGGAAAGTTTGTGCGAGTGTTATAGTTACAGAGAGAGTGTTAATGTGGGGGTTAGTGGAAGGGTTACAGGAAGGGTTAGAGTTGGGGTTAATGTAAGGGCTACTATGAACGTTGGGTTTACAAGAAGAGTTACCGTGAGAGCTAGTATTAGGGTAACAGGGAGAGTTAAAATGAGTGTTGAGGTTACAGGAAATTTTAATGTGGGGCTAGTGATACAGGGAGGGTTAATGTTAGGAACAATGGAAGGGTTACTGTGAGGGAGGGATAGTATAAGGGTTAATATTAGGGTCATATAGAGAGATAATATGATAGTTGAGGTTGCAGGGAGAGTTAATGTTGGTGTTAGTGGAGGGGTTACAGGGAGGGTTAATGTGAGGAATGGGGTTACAGAAAAGTTGAATTTGGGTTAGTGTTACAGGGAGGACTAGTGTTAGGAATAATGGAAGGGTTACTGTGAGGGTCCATGTATATTAGGGTCACAGGGAGAGTTAGTATGAGACTTGAGGTTACAGGGAATGTTAATGTGAGGGATGGAGCTACAGATAGGGGTTTTGGAAAGACTATTGTGCATGTTGGGAGTTACATTAAGGGATAGCATTAATGTCATAAGGTTATTATGAGTAGTAAGATAATGGGAAGGATTAATGTAGAGTTAGGGTTACGGGGAAGGTTTGCATGAGGATTAGAGTTGCAGGAATGGTTAATGTGTGGGTTAGTGTTAGGGTCACATGGAGGGTTAGTGTTAGGGTTAAAGAAAGGGTTGCTGTGAGGGTTGGAGTTACAGGAAGGCTTAGTATGAGGGTTAGTATAAGGATCACAGGGAGAGCTACTGTGAGTGTGGAGTTTACAGGAAGTGTAATGTGGGGTTAGTGTTAGGATAACAGAGAAGTTCAGTGTGAGGGTTAGTGTTACAGGGAGGGTTCGCATTAGGGTTGTAGTTATAGGGAGGGCTGTCAGAGATCTAGGGCCAAATTTACTTTCTCTGCTGCCCCCTAGGCCGAGTTCCTCAATTGCCCGAAGCAGGGCTAAATGTAGAAAAAAAACTACTCGCTTGGCGGCTGTGCTGCCCCTCTACTTCCTGCTGCCCCAAAGCCGGGCCTCGGTGGCCTTGTGGGAAATCTGGCCCAGAGATCCATCCTGGCGGGGGCGGTGCTAAGAGGGAGAGTGGATGCCGGAGCACGCTGTCAGTGCTTCTGTCTGGCATGCCAGGAGTTGGGTGGGATGCCAGCCAGAGTGTCCAGCTCAGTCTCCATCAGCTGCCCATCTACTATCTTGAAGAAGGGAAAAGGGAGGGGCAAGGGAATGACATGCCTTGCTTTGCCTATGTGTTTGCAGAGACACACGAAGCTCACTAGCACACACAAGTGTGGCTCCATAGGACCCTGCAAAGTCAGATAAATCACAATACCAGGACCAGTGCTCAGGGGACCAGCTGATTCTGCAGGAAACACACCATTTTAAACAATCAAGTAGCAGCATCTATTGTACGAGATCTAATCAGCATTTTGGTTTTAATATCACTTTCATTAATTTTACGTTTGGGAACTATGGGATTTTTTTTTAATGACAGATTGTGGGACTAGAAAAAGAAGCGATGATAAAATGTTTTGCAAACTTGTTAAAGTCTTCTGTTCTCTTACCAGCTACATTTTCAGTTGGCTGGAGAATGCTGTGGAAAAATTAGATACATTTTCACAAAAAGGAAGTTTAAAACACGGCGATATTTATATCCCTCTAGCCGGGCCCTTTCAATGATCTATTAATTGGCATTTCTTGCAAGCCGCTTTTTCTTATAAACTGCACCGGTTAGTGGAGACTTTGAAGAATTACGTTTGGCCTCCCAAATACCCAGAAGCCACATACTCTTAATGAGCACAATGTTTAGCAAATATCCTATTAATCCCAGCAAATATTGTTACACTACAAAAACTGACCTCCACAAGATGGAGAAAGCTCGTCTATTGATCTCTGTGGATGTGAAAAAAAATAATAATAGAAAACCAACAGAAAATTGGATTATTTAGAAGGCTAAATTGTACACTTCAATCAAGCGAGTTAAAGGCACATTCCATTTAAATGTACACAAAGGCAGTTTATCTGCATTATTGTTACTTTTTTTATACCTTGCAAATATTCTGCTCCTTGTGGCCCAACTTGGTGAAATCCCGAGTTCAGTTGTAGCATAGGAACTCCCTGTTTTCAAGTCTGCAGACACGGCGGGTGCACGCCAGTATGTCGAAGTCCTAAGCCTGCACATCGGAAAACATAGAGGCATGCATATTCCAATTATGCATGGCCATGCTCAGTCAGAAAGTAATTATTTACACTCCTGATCCTACCTGCTAGTACAGACTTCTGAAGTATTGAGCGCAGAGAGAAGTCAGCTGTACCTTGCTACCAAACCTGAATGAAGAGACTCTGTCACCATTCAGGGAAAGGTAACAGTGTCTGCAACTGGCCCCCCTGACCAAGAAGGTGGGTGATGGTGGCTGCAATACCTGCAAGCAGGTGGGTGATGGTAGCTATGTTCACTGAAAGCAGGTGGGTAATAGTGGCTATGCTCCCTCCAAGCAGGTGATTGATAGTGGCTATGCTCCTTCCAAGCAGTTGGGTGATGGTAGTTGCGCTCCCTGCAAGCAAGTGGGTGATGGTGGCTATACTTCCTACAAGCAGGTGAGTGGTGGCTATGCTTCCTAAAAGCAGGTGGGTGGTGGTGGCTACTCCCCCTCCAAGCAGAAGGGTGACGGTGGCTACGCTCCCTGCAAGCAAGCGGGTGATGGTGTCTATACTCCCTCCAAGCAGGTGAGTGATGTTGGCTACGCTTCCACCAAGCAGGTGGGTGATGGTGGCTTCACTCCCTCCAAGCAGGTGGGTGATGATGGCTACGCTCCCTGCAAGCAGGTGGGTGGTGGTGTCTATGCTCCCTCCAAGCAGGTGGGTAGTGGTGGCTACGCTCCATAACAGAGGGTACTTTTGTGTATGAGGGAACATGTGATGGTCTCAATGTGATAGCACTAGGGTCTGAGCAGGCAATCACCAGGCCTGAACGTGATGCCATTCCCTGTCTAAGCTCTGACACCAGCCAACACTGATGGGTTTTGATGCTGCAGTGAGTTCTAACTGGGCAAAGTGACGGTTTAAAAGTGATCTATACACATTGCATAGGTGTGATTCTAGCCTAAAAGACTTTCTAATGATGTGCACTTGGAGCCCTGCTGGTATCACTGTTGACATCTTTGGGTTACCAGGTCAAAAACTCATATGGATCTATACCTGCAGTAGGTGACGAGTTTTTGCTCCATAGTCATTCAGCTCTGTGTGTATCTCATTTGATCTCCTGCTATTCAGGTTTACTCATAACACATGCTATTCACAGCATAACAGCAAATCAGCTTGTTGCAGAGCTAGATTAGGCCTCATACGTACCAAATGCTGGCTGAAAGTAGTGAATAGGAAATAGTCAAATGTAACATTTCACATTCATGTAAAACATTAAAATATTTGTAATTATTCTTCTTTCCCCCTTAATATAATGCATAAGGAAAATATATAAAAGAACACCGTACAGTATCTTTAAAACCAGTCACATCATATTACCTGATGTTTTACCGGAAGACATGAAAAACAAAATATTTCCAAGCCTTCAGGGTTGGGATTAATTGTACCTCCAAAGTCATAGATTATACACATTTCAGAATAAACCCCTGCAGTTCGAAACACTTACTTGAAGTAACTGGGCCATTTAAGTGCTCATTCCTTAGAACAAGGCCTTTTTCTGTAACAGTGGGTGAGAGCTAAATTAAAAGCACACCAGAAATACAATACGGTACTTTATATTTCGCAACAATAACACTGTGTGCATTAAATATGTTTAGAAAGAAAGGGCAAAAGAGGTGACCTGCTCCTTAAAGCACCGGCCCTTTTCTGCTGGTTTTAACACAAATGTTTCAATTAAAAATAGAATTTGGTCAAAACCCATAAGAAAAGTGAATAAGCTGATTTTTTTTCAAGCATATGACATCATATTTCATAGACCTTAGGAGAAGAAGCCGATCATTTGACTTGTGTCTTCCTTATGTGATCTGCTCGAATATGCCAGCCTTTGGCCAGCTTCACAGCATTCATTCAAAATGGCTCCCCACAGTGGCGTCCATGTCACCTAGGGATCCCAAAGAAGCTGAGGAAGCAGAGATCTACTTCCCCAGCTCCTTCTCCTGGCTTTAAGAGCCGGAGAATGTGTACAGTGACACCGGAAGTGATGTAATACACATCACGTCCGGGTCCAGAGATCAGAGGAGAGATCAGCGTCTGGAAGCCGCTGAATCTCTCTCCGATCGTTGAGGGGAGACCCACAGTGCCGGTCCTGGGCCCCGCACAGGGGACAGCAGAGCATGGGGAAGCCGATGACGGCCCTGGCGGGGGGAGGACACAGCGCTGCACCGTACAAACAATCTGGCAGCTGTATTGACGCCGGATCGCTTGTACATTAACAGCCATCGCCTGCTGTTTAAAATGACACCAGTAGCAGTAGCAGCCGTGTTCTTGGTTTAACCACTTCTGCGGGCCGCTGTATATGTATGGATTGCAGCCCGTAAGTGGTTAAAGTGATATTAAAGTCAAAAATGTTCTCGATGGTATCAGTTGGACATTAGTTTGAGATGCTTCTGAGATCATTCAAAATTAATTGGCAGGTGCATTTGGCCTCTAGATGACCTCCCTCTGACTTGTATTTGACCTGTTTCAAGCAGGTTTTGCATTCCCATAAACTAGTATGGGAATGCAAAGCCCATTTGAAGCAAACAAAAGCAAGCCAATATGGCCCTTAGTCATAATCAGCATGGTAAAACAGAGTCAGGATTACATTATGGTAATATAAATCCTTTCTTTCATCTGGGAACTAAAGTAGTGTACAACTCATCAAGAGTGCTCTGCGTATCTAGAGTGCTGTCAGCCATTCTGATACAGAACAGGCACCTATCACACTGATAGCCCTGCTCTGCTTATTCCTAGAGATGAGGTTTGGGTTTCTTACTACCATGGGTTTGATGCTGGGGTTCGAGATTTGCGTTCCTTGCAAATTTGTGTGTAGTTTTCTCCAGCAGGCTCAGAAGGACCAACAAGGGGGGTTTTGGATGAATTTGCACATGGATTTGTTGCAAAGCCTCAAGGATGCTGTGCGGCAGAGGTTTATTGGTTGCTAGGACATTGACAGCCTCATGGTTGCTGGTGTGCTAACAACCAATGGCATTGTGTAGCCGAGCCTGATTGGTTGCTAGGATGCTAGCTGCCTCTAGGCTTCTGGCGTCATATCAACCAGTTACATTGTATGACTGGACGGGTTTGATTGATCCGTTGCTAGGCGACCAGTTGCCTTGGGGTCACCAGCGCCCTAGCAACCAACAACATTGCAGTATAAACTCCTCAGTCCAGACACAAAAAAACTCCTTAATAACATTGGTCTCATTGACTGCCAAATACCTAATCTTCGAAACGGCGGTAATCCTGTATGAATTTGCGCAGCCATTGCGACATAATGTAAAAGTGTTGCCATTAGGAAATACCTAAATTTGTTGCACGTGCTGGTAATAGCATTAGAACTGTCACACTGCTTTTTTGAAGTTTATGTAGGATAGCATTATTGTCAGAAATCTCTTGGAGATGACATAGTGAAGCGCCCCTATTTGGTCTTCAATCGTCAATGTTGAGTTGAGCTGCACCTCATTCTACCCAGAACAAGATTGAGAGCATGTGGTGGAAGAGTAGAAGTACAAACTTAGTTTGAAGGAGAGAATTGTAGCCTTTGTTGCTTTTATGTTTTTTTTTTTAATACTAATAATGAACCAATTTATTCAAAAATAAATAGCTCCAAGTTGGCCTTTAAGGTAATCTGAACTTTTTGATTTGAGTTGTGTTTGCTGGCTAGCATTGGTATCTACCTGATTGCTTCCACTTGTTTCCGAGAATAGTTTCTATTTCTAAGTAATGTGAAATGATAGCAGGGGAAGATTATAATTCAAGGATATTACACGTTGATGAACACATTGTTATGTTGCCAAGGAACAAACACACATTTTGACAGACAAACCAAAATCTCAGGTCTTGACACCTTGACGTTTGCAGTTTCTGGAAGTTCTCCGCATTCCGACAATATGTTAAGGTTCTTTGCCTTTTTCTTTCCGCACCTGTGCCATTTATCACTGAAATTGAGGTAGTCATGGAAATGTCTAAACAAGGGCTCCAGGGTCTGCTCAGGAAAATGTTAAATGTTCAGAAGTATACATATTTAACTACAGGAGAAGAGCCGTTGTATTCCGGGGTGGATGGCAGGTTTATAAGTAAAGACTATTAAAAACTGGAACAAGACAGCTGGAGCGTTTCATATCCAAGGTGGACAGGAACCTGCTCGTCTGATGTTCACCATTTTGCTTCTACAAAATTATGTGCACTTTTGTTTTTCCTTGCAGTGCAGATTTGGAGAATGCCCACCGCTGGAGATCGGATGTCAGCTGTCATTTTTTGGTAAAAAATTATGGTAATTATAGGTCATTCTAAGATTTATTTGCAAGTTAAAAAAATACTTTCTGCATACCTGCCATGCCAACTTTCCTAAATAATTAGCACAAAACCTTTTTTTAGGCAAAAGGCATATTTCTGTGCTTCCCTCGGACATGCCAAAAAAACAACACACAGAACATCAATATTTCAGATCCTGATTACTAAAGATGAGGTTCAGGTTTGCCACCACTATGGTATCAGTTGTAAACCTTAGGGCTAGTTTACACCAGCCACAGTGCTTTCCAGGCCGATTGGGGCCGGAACGCACTGGATCGCTTTGCGGCCGGCTCACTTTGTTGTGGGGCAGGAGGGGGTATGGTGGTGTATTGAACTCAATGGCACTGCAGCCACGCCCTCCGGGCTGCAGTGTGATCAGCCGCATGGGAACATGTGGCACATCAATGCCTGTGTTCCGGTCCGGTCAGAAAAAATAGTGCTCGCTGGACCAGACCGGAACGCAGGCATTGATGTGTCACGTGTTCCCGTGCTGCCGATCGGACTGTGGCCGGAGGGCGTGGCTGCAATGCCATTGAGTTCAATGCACCGCCATGCCCCCTCCCGCCCCACAACAAAGTGAGCTGGCCGTAATGCGATCCAGGGAGGGTGGCCTCATGGTGGCAACAGTGGACCATATCTGAGTAATGTGTGTTGCAATGGCAACTTGTAGTCTCCTTCAGAAGCCCATATGACAGGGTGACACACAGTTGCACAATTAGGAGACAGACACAGAGAGTCGTCAACCTGTAACATGACTGTGTCTGAGCAAGAACTATTAGGTTACAAGCACACTAGCATCAGGCCCGGTGCTACCGCAAAGCAAGTCAGGCGGCCGTCTGAGGGTGCTGCAGGGTGAGGGCGGAAAAAACAGGGCATTTTGACAAGTACTTGTACTTGTCAAAATGCCCCGATGCTTGCGCAATGCTTTTTTTTTCTTCACTTACCTTCAGTGCGGGAGAGCAGTGGCGAGTCAGCGCTGTTTCGGTGGGAGGAGCTCCAGGTGATCCTAGCACCGGCCCTGACTAGCATGCTGTGTTTAAGCCCATCAGAAGTTATCCGGTAAGTATAAACAACCTTTTGCTTCCCAGTTCACTTTTTCTGTGCTTGGCTCAGTCACATTTTTACATGTTTACACGCATTTCCATGAGTTTACACACGTTTTACTGCGTAAAACCTGGGATAGTTGGACCTGAAACATAGACATTATTATTTTGAGTAAACTGACTGAACTGACTGAAGGCACCTAGATGCTGCTGGTTGCATTATATGAGTCAGGTGTATTTAGAAATGAGCTCCAAACCTTTTTTTATATAGTGTGCATGAGGCCTTATGGTAGGATGACCAAGGATCATTTTACTGAAAGATGCAGATTTTAAAAGATTGGAAATTACTTTAGAAATTACATTAACATGGTAAAGGTTTTATGAGATTTTAGTGATTGGCTTTACATTTAGATTAATCAGTGCTTCCATTACAGCCATAGTCCCAGACTTCTGGAAGTTGCAAACCCACAACTGTTGGGGTGTCACCTAAAGTGGCTGTATGTCTCTGACTAACAACAGCTAGAGAGCTCTGGGCCGCCTCTCTCAGCCTTGTTTGATGAAGACTTTAATAGCTAAAATGTTCGTTAATACTAATGAGCCCAGTGCGTATTTGGTATTCTGGTTTGGTGCCACTGTCATCCTTTCTCCAGTATATCCCTCCAGACAGGATGCTTCATGAACGTTCTCCATATGTACTATTAGAAGTTGAGATGTGTCCTAAAGGCCTGCACAAAAGCTGATTATAGTTTTATGTTTACTGCTAATACACATTAATTCACAGGTCTGCTGTGAGGGCTTTTCATGCCTTGTATTAACATCCATTTGATCACACACGGTTAAAAATGCTACAGATGGAATTAGCTGAAGATGAGCACTGTTACTGAGGGGCATATTTCTAAAGAAGTTCAAATCAAACCTCATGCATTCCGAGTATTAATGAAAGGCCCGGAGCAATAAGGCAAAACACATAAGAGAGGGGCCACAGAGTTAAAGGGATAGCACACAGACAGAAGGTTAAGAGTGTTGGAAGTGGAAGGAGATGGTCCTTACATGTGGCTAGTTTGGTTGGGAGGGAGTCTTCTGAGGTGGCCTGCTAGGTGGAGCAGAGCAGTGGCACTTGCAAGCCGGCTTGTGCCCAAGGACCTTCTACTCTCCCTCCCTAATATTGTAGCAACTTGTATTCACAATTTTAGGTAGTCATGGAAACTGGTTAGGCAGTTGCAGGGTCATTGAATGCTTTCATTGGGTGAAAAATGTATGGGGAACTATCTAAGATATGGTATTCCTCTTAAGCTGGCCATACAGTGTTCTATTTTTTTTTCATTCAGCCCGAAGGCTGAACGAACACAATAGAACACCCTTACGAGTGTTGATCGAGGAATCTCCCACTATCAGCACTGTATTCTGACGGGGGCCAGCTAGGGCGTAGATGTTCCGACTGGCTCCTTTGATCAGCTGATCGAGGGATGCCAGCCGAAGTGGCACCCACTGCATGAATTACCGGTAGAACCGGCTGCAATTCACACAGTGTATGGCCACATTTAGTATGGCCCATTTGTTGTGATTCAGGTTTGGTGGATCTATATTCTGTGGTAAGATAATATGTAATTGTCCCCAAGAAGGTGCCGTGCACTTTGGGGTCTTTTACAACACAGATTTGTGCCACAGATAATGTATTCTGGTCAGATGTTAATTTCTGGTACCTTCAAAGACAATAGACACAAAGTATTATTTTTTTATGTATTTATTTATTTGTTTGTAATGGGAATTTTTGTAATAAAGGGCTGCTATGGCAATTGAATCCCACTCATGTGTGATTTTGTAATGGGAAATTGGTTACAGAATGGGTGGGGCAAGAGCTAGTAACTAAAGATGTGCAGGCTTCCTCTGATACACCCTGTTCTTGCAAATTATAAAATGTACCTATGCCGGAAAAATGGCAAAAGGGTGAAAAAGGGTTATTTCCAGTGTATGAAAATTTATATTTTGGGCTATAATCCCTATTGGGGTTGGGTTGAATAAATGGTCAAGTAGAATAGATGGCTAAGAGAGAACATATTATAACTGAGGTTGTGTTTGAACCTACATATTTAGGATTTGACCTTCTTGAAGGCTATAGTTGGCAGTAATGCACAATAAAATTTGCTTTTTTTTACTGTCCATTACCGCAACACATTATAATACAACGAACATTATGAAGAGTGTTGCCATGCCTTTCATTTAGAATTCCTCCCCAAAGCACAAGTAGTACAGGTGTCTATGTACTTATTCTTGCTGTGCATTATGTGCTTTATTAAAAAAGAACAGGCTCAGGTCTGTTTTGGTCTGTTCCCATGCACAACTTTACCTTATTGCAACTCATGTTATCAAGTGAAATATTGCATGTTAATGTGCATGCAGTGGGTCATCTAAATGGGACATTAAAGTTAAATTATAGGCAAACAGCTGAATATACAGTTGGGAACTATTTTACTAGGCAATAGACATGTGCACTGCCAAAAAATTCGTTTAGTTTCGTTTTAAATTCGGATTTGTGTTATTTTGTTTTTCAGGATTCGGGTGTGAAAGTCAATTCGGATTCGGAATTCGGATTCGGACGAAATTCGGTGGCGTTAGTACGAAAGTTTGTTTCGTTTTCTGTTCTTATTCGTTTCTTATTCGTTTCTTTCGTTCGTTTGCAGCAAAAGTGACATTTGAGGGGGGAAAAATATTTTTCTCCTCTAATGTCACTTTGCTCCAACGAACGAAACGAATAAGAAACGAATAAGAACAGAAAACGAAACGAACGTTCGTACTAACGCTACCGAATTTCGGAAATGTAAATTCGGATTTGTTTGCATTCGTTATGTCTGTAATTCGGAATTCGGATACATCCGAATTTCCGAATTTCCGAAAATTCGTCCGAATTTCGATTCGGAACGAAACGAATTGCACATGTCTACTAGGCAACTAATCAAGGTGATTTTTGGTAAATCAGTACATCTATATTGATGAACATGAAAGTCTAATAGATAATAAGTCACCAATAATTTGTATATTCACTCATTTTCCAAAAATGTTCAAAGCTCGCTCCTGTGATGGACAACTATCTCACATATAGTTTACTAATTTGCATTGAGATTGTAGTCCATCACAGGAGGTTTTTAGTCCATCACAGGTGGATTTTAATTCGGAAACTAAAGGAATCGCACATGTCTATTCCTCCTGATCCCTGTGTGTGTTGTAAAGTAGCCACCAATCCAAGCTCACTCTCGTGATGGACTGCAATCTCACATTTAATTTACTAAATTGTATTTTTATTGTAGTCCATCACGGGAGCGATCTTGGAGTGGTGGCTACTTTACAACACACACAGGGACCATGGGGAAGAAAGGTAGCCACCCTCCAGAAGGAAGGACAGTGTCAGCACCAATTCAGAGATGATTTGAGGATCTACAACCGAGTGATACACAAATAAGATACATTTATGTTAATAATTAAGATACTTGAATGCATTTTTAAGGTTTAGCTCCTGAGTTTAATGTCACTTTAAAAGAGAGGCAAGCGATTGTGTGATCTTGTATGAACTGGGAATTAAAATGACAAGATTTCTAAAATAAAAATGTGAAATGCAGTTAGGTATAGCAAAGTTATTTTATGCAACTTTCTTATATGAATGTTTTTGGTTTTTTTCAGAGATATATAATAATGTTTTCCAGATTGAGATTGTTTGAGAATAATATAAAAATATGTCACTTTTTTGGTAACTGCCGATGGGATGCAGGTGCACAGGCAAGAGTTGCTGTAATAAGTGCTCATGAAGACTCCATGTGAGGTCATCCAGGCACACAGATGCTCGGTCCCCCGTGTCTTTGTGTGAGTTTCGCACTGCTGGGAGTTTTCCAGCTAAGCTTGTCTCGCAGCCAGGTGAGTTTAGTGCACACGTGACAGCTGCCATCTATTTCATTCAGTCAGAAAAATAAAAAAAAGCTTAAAAATTATGTTCTAGATAACAATATAAAATTGAATTAATCTACTGAAATTGTAAACACTTTGCTTATTTTAAATAGAACAAGGAAAGGATGCACAATATAGCTATAAGTTTGTGCATAGATTACCAGCACACGAATCAAAAATATATGGACACCATTGCAGATTTTTGAGTTCAGGTGTCTACAGTGAAGGGTACTGTTAATACTATAGCATACAAAGACATTATTGAGAGTTGTACACTTTCAAGCATGTGGAAACAGTTTGGTGAAGGCCCTTTTCTGTTTCAGCATGATTGTGCCCCTGTGCACAAAGCCAGCTCCATGAAGACATGATTTGATGAGTTTGGTGTGGAGGACATTGAGTGGCCTGCACAACGCCCTGACCTCAACCTTACTTTACACCTTTGGCATGAAGTTGGATGTACTTTGTGAGCCAGGTCTTCTAATCCAACATCAGTACTTGACTTCACAAATGCTCCACAGACACACTGCAAAATCTTGTGAACCCTTCCTAAAAGAATGGAAGCTGTTAAAGCTGCAAAGTCAGGGCCAACTCCATATTAGTGGCCCTGGTTTTCAAGCAGGTTGTCCAATATGCTCATATAGGTGTGCTGTTTAGGTGTCCACACACTTTTATCCATATAGTGTTAGTTTTACTGCTCTGTTGGGTTTGCAAGGCTGCTCAAGAAGCATCTTCAAAAGCATATGCAAATTGCAACTTTTGGTAAGTCAAACCATGAGTATGCCTCTACTACCCTGCACACAGGCTATAATGAGGCAGCCCTGAGGCCGTTTCCTCAGTTGGCATCCCATTGGGTCACGTGTGGGTTCCTGCCTGCCGCCCCCTTTCCAGCAAGAGCATCCCTGGTTGCTAAGAGCTCTAATCAACCTGTGATGTTTTGGCTGGTGTCCCACCCAGCTCCTAGCAACCAGTAAGTGACATCAATGAGCAGGGTGGGACACTGGACAGAGGTTCCATGCACATCCCCAACACTTCCACCCCATGGTAATGTGTGCCACCAACAACAACAACCCCTCCCCGTAATGTGCACCCCCAGTTTCTCCCTTGAGGACGAAAATTGTAGGGATGTCCCCCGCTTGGACATCCAGTAGGAAAATACTTAGCTTATCATTCAGATCACTCAGCCACTAAACATTTCATTGTGAGATACAGATAGGTATCCACCTATACTTCTACAAGAAGAGAGTCATCAGGACTTTGGGGAACGAAGGTGGCAGAGCACTGTATTGGCCCATTATGATGCCTGATTTCCTTTTATGCTGTTATCATACATATTCATTGTGCAGATTTTAAATGGTTAGTCCATAGAAATGAGACATCGTCAACAGAATCCCCAACAGATAAAAGAATTTGACGAGCAGTTTAACTTTTCAGTATCAACTGGCCGGACTGGCCCTTTAATTGACATTTTCTGCCCTTAATTTTCTCAGCTGTGCACTGAAAATGATTTCTGGTGATCGTCACAGCCTCCACTTTAACGTGTCTCTTGCTTATGATAATTTAGGTTGGCTACTTATTCAAATCACTGAAAATTCTTGTCAGAAAATGAGTTAATGGCGAGAAAGGCACTCAGCAGAATTCTCTCAGACATTCATGTATTTCTCTCAGACTGATAAAATATTAAGATCACAACAGAAAGCCGTGGAGGCAACAAGCATATTGGAAGTACACTTGTACAACTATTTCAAAGTAACATCCACTTTTGTGCTTTTCTGTATATCAGGAAAAGATTGTCTCAATGACTGCGTGTTAAAAATAGCTTCAAACTCCTGAGTGTATGTCCGGCATTTTCAGTGCACCTCTGCAATACATGCACATGTCCAAATGTTTTACTGCTTTAAAAAATTGCTGTTGAGCAGAACAGTGCTGCAGCCTTAAATCCCAAAAGCCTGCCCACACACTGTGTGTAGAGAAAAGGGCTCTTGGGAGTTGTAGTTCTGAAGGCAAGCCTACATTAATAGGAAATGAGATGTCCCAGTGGATGTCCCTGCAAGAATTGAAAAATGTCTAGTGATGAAGCCAAGGAGAGAAATTAAAGTTGCTTTCTCGCTACAGGAACAAGGTAAAATGAAACATGCTGGAACATGCTGTGGATGGGGAGAGGGAAGTTTGAGGGTAATTTTGGGTAATGTCTGGATGTACATTTTAAAGTTAACCAGGGCTTTTTCTAACAGTTTCCCTTCAATGGTGGGCCTACCAGCAACCTATACTTACCTGCCTTTTACTTCCCTGCTGCTTTGTCAGGACACTGGATGGGAAAAGCTTTAGCCCTGTGTATGGTAAGCTGCAACAGGGCTGATGATTCTCTCCCCATCCCATGTGATCTAGAGCTGTATGCAGCACTAGGTCAATTGGCAGAACTGATGAATGTCTCCCCACCCTCATGTGATTTAGTGCTGCTTGCATGAATGAATGAATGGCCAATTGGCAGGGCTGATGACACTGTCCCCATCCTATGTGACCTAGTGCTGCATGCATGACTGGTAAATTGGCATACCTGATAACTCTCTCCCTGCCCCTGCTACCTAGTCTTCCTGCATAAATGGTCTTTTGGCAGGGCTAGTGACTCTCTCCCCACCACATGTGACCTAGTGCTGCATGCATGAATGGTCAATTGGCAGGGCTGATGAATGTCTCCCCACCCATGTGACCTGATGCTGCGTGCATGAATGGCCAATTGGCAGGATTGATGACTCTGTCCCCACCCCATGTGACCTAGTGCTGCATGCATGAATGGTCAATTTGCAGGGCTGATAACTTGCTCCCTGCCCCTGCGACCTAGTCCTGCCTGCATAAATGGTCAATTTGCAGGGCTAGTGACTCTCTTCCCACTCCCATGGAACCTAGTGCTACAGGCATGAAAGGCCCATGTTTGGAAATGTATGCACAAAACACAGGTTTATTTCAACATTTATGCGTATTGTTTAGGGGAATAGGAAAATACTACATAGTTAACTTGCATAGTTGTGCAGTTCTGCTGAATAGAAAGCTGCAGACCAGGGCTGTAGAAGGAAATTGATAGCAACGTTCAACACCTGTTGAACACAGCTATCAGCTTGGTTAATGACTTTCACATCTCTGTGAGTAGGGTCATGTTATAAGGCAAAGTAAGAGTTTTTTTGCCAGTCTAGTGGCGGTATAAACAAGTCTCAGAACCTACCTTTGTGCTCTTTTAGTAATTGACCAACTTTATTACCTCTACTGACTGGAGAACAAAGCACAGTGCATATGTGCCAGCAGTTTCGGATAATTCCCAGGGACACTTCTGGAGTGGTGTTCCCGTACAATTACAACACTGTCATAGAGAACCAAAGTCACATCCTAGCAGACTTACTAAGCTGCTTTTTTTGCTTTGCATGTTAAAGAATAGATACCTGATGGAAGCTGGGCTGGAGAAGGTATCTTCTTGCTGGAAAGTGTTGCAACAGAGTTGGGTTGAAGCTACTGTCTGGACTTTGTAAGAAGGATTAAATGCCCATAGATCCAGGTATCATACAGAGGTAACAGAAGCCAGTTGGTGCACTACAAAGACTGTGACTACTCTTACTTGGTCATAGATGTTCTTCTGTCTATCAGTATCTACTTTTGGAGGTCGCTCTAGTAAGGCCTGATATTGCTGTCCTCCATTGTTGTGCTTTCGGTTATCCTGCATTCCTAAACCCTCTCTCTTGAGTTTTTGTATTGACCCTGAGACTCGAGCCTGATCATTACCAGAAGTTGTTGGTGTTGCTGGATCTGGAAACAGGGCAGGTAACCACAGAACAAGTAGGAAGATAAAAACAATGGGAGTGGCGAGCGCACAACAGGTGTGGACAGTATGGAAAAACCTTAAATAACTTTAAAAAAACTTTAAAAGCACTTTCTTAAAAAAACTTTTTTTTATTTTATATATATATATAATTAAATAAATAAAAATAAAAAACTTTAAATACCGGGTGTGGGTGAGCGAGCTCCTAAATCAGGGAGAGGAACCCTGTAGACAATGTGAAACAACGAAAGAAGGAGCGCTACAACCCTGGAATACTGGGTGTTTAACAGTTAAACAGTTAAAAGATATAGGGTAACTATTGATGCAGACTCACTTTTGGACGGACGAGGTGGTAACTACTTCTGGCTTGACAAAGAGGTACAGAGCCTCGAAACGCGTAGCCACAACGACCACTCCACGGACCGCAAGGTCCCCCAGCCTGTAGCTTACTTTTTAACCCCTTGCATAGCGACCACTGCTCCACTGTCAGAACGGTGTACAGCGGTGCTCCTGCTCCCGATCAGCCGACGAGTGGCAGCCTGGCCAGCTGAGCTCTCATTGCACCTGACGGTGAGCGTCCCACTACACGCACAGTGTACTTCGCCTCAACTGGTCATCCGGCCACAAGATTCACCTTCCAACATCCATGGACTGAACAGAAGCCCCACAGCCCGGAGCTCACTCCCACACAGACCAGCCACAGATTCCGCCCTGCGAGCCGTGCTGACAATTAACGGCAAGATACCACCTCGTCCGTCCAAAAGTGAGTCTGCATCAATAGTTACCCTATATCTTTTAACTGTTTAACTGTTAAACACCCAGTATTCCAGGGTTGTAGTGCTCCTTCTTTCGTTGTTTCACAGAACAAGTAGGAGAACTCAAGATTTACCAGCGGCTCCTACGGGGGTCATTGCTAAGGGTCTATAAGATGGTGATCAAAGGATGGCCGTAAAAAGTGCCATCTCCTGGCTTCCCAGATTTTCTTAAATTTCTTTTTTTTGTAAAAAGTCCTACTGATACGGGTTTTACTACAAAACTTTCAATGCATTCCGTTCATTTTAATACATTTCAATTTGGGTATTTTACATCATTGTGAAATGTTATTCACGTTCACACTTCTGTATCCACTTACCATTGTTTCAAACGAAATGGCTCCTGGCTTGGCTTAGGAATGCAAAACACCTCATTAGCTTTTTCTAACAGAATATAAGAAAATATATATATATAATCATTGCTTTTTAAGTTACCTCTTTTTTTTGTCAATATTGGTTGGAGCCACATACTTCATACCCTCGTGGAATTCAGCAGGGAAGTGACAAAGCATGAAATAAAGGTTTTATCACGGCAATCAAAAAGAAGGCAATAAAAAAGATTCAAAGGAAATTCTTTTACAAAGCCCTGTATGTATAGCTTCTCACATTCGTCATGAAAATGTTTTTTTTTTTCTAGATAATGTTTTTGTATCGGTGTTGAGATTAAATTCCTCGAGAAGCCATTGTTTGGAACATATGTGATTTATCACTGCAAGAGAAGATTTGCTTCCATCTAACAATTTGGTAAAAGTGTATGTAAAGCCAGAACTTTTTTTTATGCTAGGATAAAAGGTGGAAGGGTTAGAACCTCATTTAGATTTTATTTCTGGGTGCGCAAGAAGAAAAGCGTCAAAAGCAGAATGTATAAAGTCCAGATTTGGCTTTATTAAGACAATTATGTAATAAAAAAACTATGAGTTTTCAGGGGGTGGGTAAGTCCCTCTTCAACAAATGTAGTTGAAGAGTTGAACAAATTATGTATTGCACTGATAAAATTGGAGGGATCCTAAGGATTAATTCATCTGATGATCAGTCCAGATTCTGGTTTAGCCTGGTTAAGCTCAGTGCTTAACCAGCATCTGTATCACTCATCAGATCAATTACCTCTAAGGATTCCTCCAGTTTGAGCAATCCAGTACACCCCTTGCTTAACAGTACCACGCCTTGATGAAGGGGGTCCCTTTTGAACCCCCAAAATGTATTTGATTTTTATGACATACGAATTATGATGAATAAAATTGAACCTGGATTTCATACATTCTGTTTTGACACTTTCCTTCTTAGAGCACACAGTCCCTACTAGAGCAAAGCGCTGAACTTTGGCCACCATTCCTAGAAGAGCAGCATAAGGTGAATCATTTCCTCCATGCTGCTAAAGACCTGACTGAAAAGATTTACAACTTTCAAAAAAGCCAATGCCCTACACTCTTCTCCTACTTCCCAGATGTTATTTCTGTCTATGTCCCCACTGGGAAGATTAGTCTTCTCCGTTTCTCCTGGTGAACATTGTCTCTGGTGTAGAGATGGAGAATCCAACAATGAACAT
>NW_017306565.1:73802-74569 GCF_000935625.1 Nanorana parkeri
ACCATCACTCTCTTCTGCAGGGACTTGAGGTCAGAGGGAGGAACTAATAATAGCTGTGAGGGACCACAGACTGTTGATTTCCCAGTGTACTTTCGGGGAAGAGAAGAGAGAAGAGAACAGAGAAAAGTTCCCTGATGTGGGTAGTGTGAAAGGTGAGTAGTTACAGTCGTCTACACATCTTCTTACACAGATATGCCTTTGCTGAGTAGCTTCTGTAAAGCGACATGGTTACTTTTAAATATAAGTACACCCTTAAATGCACTTTCCATATTTAGCCACTGTTCCTACACCATGTACACTCCAAATACAATGAATGTCCTATACTAATTAATTACCTGACTGTAATGAATCATCTGTAAATTCCCACTAGATAGACTCTCTCCCTTTATATTTTTTATTGCCGCAATGTCTCTAACAGTCTTATGTACGCTCATATATTGTTGCTCCAGTACTATCTATACCCACTGCTACATGGTCTGCCTCAATACATATAATTTAGACCCTGCCTGTTGTCTCCACTCATAATAATATTTACAATATAAAAGCACTGACATTTTTATTTAAGGGTTAAAGGACCCTGTCACATGATCATCTTTTTATTAAAAGCTTGTAGCTGTAAAGCAAAAATAAAAGCAACAATATTTCCTTGTTCTTTTTTTTTGTTTCTAGTAAGTTTTACAGAATGAAAGTTACTCAGAAATCTGACACTTCTGGGAGTGTCAGATCTCTGCCTCTGACTACCAAAATCCTTCATCTTTCCAAGATAA
>NW_017306565.1:74602-76100 GCF_000935625.1 Nanorana parkeri
GAAAATGTAGATAATATGAGCTATAGTACTAAACTACTATATAAATACAATACTATATTCCCACATACACATCCATAATAAATAAATAGAAATGCACACAATACATCTAAAATAAAGCTTGCAAAAATCATCAATATATTTATTATATTATATCGTATTACATTATGTTAACAGACCTCAGTCAGATGACTCAGCAGCTTGCCTTGAACAGCAGCAGCTCAGCAAGTGCAAAAGTTGGCTCGCACTAGGCACACACTCACACTAGGCACACACTCACACTAGGCATACACTCTCTGTGTTGCCCAGAAAGCACACTGCGCCCACTTCCCTGCAGTTATGAATGCTGTACGCAACAGAGTCCCTGCAAGCAAAAGAGTTTGGGGAGTTTAAAGGGAAAGTCCCGGGCAGCTAGCAGTTATTAGCGGCATCAGTAGCGGTGCCCTGCTAAAAATGCCGCTTACTGGCGATTATTTCTTCCTAGACTCTTAATATATAACAGTGGCAGGGGTATAGGGGCTCTTAGTGACTGTTGCTTCCTAGCTCATGGCCTAGGTTGCTTTGGTCTAAGTCCATCCCTCACAGTGGTCATGAAGCTCTGTTGGAGTCATGAAATGGGACAGAGACATTGCCCATCTGCGTGGAATCTTGGATGTTTGTAGAAAGATCGTAGTTCAGAAGCATTGCTGTTCGCCATCTGTAGGCAGACAATGCTCCAAATTGGCGTCACGGGCTTCTGATTTTACCGCTATTGTCTTTGATGTAGATGCCCCTTTCTACAGCTCTGAGGTTATTCCACTGCCGGGTTAAAAGCTATTTGTAATCACATTTTGTTTTTCAGCTGTGATAAGATCCACAATGCAGATAATCCCCCTCTCTGTAGGCTTCAGGAACCGCCAGAAACTCATTTTCCTGCTAACTGACTAATGATATCGCATGTGAATTCAGAACCTCTAATTATATCAGTCAGGGACTCCAGAGAGTATTTGCATAAATATGTGCCTGTCTCTGTCTTGCATTGTTTTCAGAGGACTTGTAAATGAAGGGCATTTACCTGTTATAGTTGTCCTATCAACAACTTTTCAAGTCTTGGCAAGTCACAATAAACAGCAGCAGTATAATTCTTGGAAACAAATTGAACCTTTGATTCTTAGAAAGCAGTCATTGCGCACCAGTTCAGTGACTGTGCCTAGGTTGAGTGATGCAAATTAATTAATGTCATCAGTTTGCTATGGGCAGGAGCTGTGGCGTAACCAGAGTTATTGGCGCCCGGGGCAGAACATTTTTTTTCGCCCCCCCCCACCCATATTATATAAACATCCACTAGAACTGTACCCCACACATATATATCAGCTAAGGAACTACAAGTCCAAGCATGCCATCATGTCCCTGTACACCCCCCCACACACACACATAGCACCCAGGGAACGGCAATATCTGGTTGTTGTACAGGGGCAATGAGGGCATGCTGGGACTTGTAGTTCCCTAGCTGATATGTTAT